>NW_025393123.1:0-6870 GCF_016433145.1 Gracilinanus agilis
GTTTCTGACTCTCTCCCCTTTAGATGGCTATACAAGAATTATCAACAAGCCCTGACCGTAATGTTTGCTGTGGAGGAGATTAATAAGGACCCCAATCTGTTGCCCAATATAACGCTGGGCTTCCACCTCTACAACACCTACCACAGTGATGCGAGGACCTTGGAGAGCTCCCTGAGGTGGCTGTCTGGGCAGGGCCAGCTCATCCCTAACTACAGCTGCTGGGATCAAGACAAGCCTGTGGCTGTTATTGGAGGAGCCACATCAGCTCTGTCTGTCCAGATGGGGACCCTGCTTGATCTCTACAGGTATCCACAGGTGAGTGATGTTGAGGCTTCATCAGACCCCAGAGAGGAGCTTTGGTGCAATGAATAGACCATTGGTCTCAGAGTCAGGTGGTCCAAGTTAAAAAAACGTTACCTCTGCTGCAAAGTGGTGTGTGACCCTGGCCAAGTCCCTTTCAGCATTCCCTCTAAGCAATTCTCAGAGACTAGAAATTTCAGAATTTAGTAGAAGTTGTGTCTTGCCTGGAAATGCCTACAACAAGATCTCATCTTATAAAACCTAATCATGGGAGAAAGTGAGTCTCCCTTTGAGCACTGCCCTTCCCACCTTTATTGTATAGAAAGGACAAAATTAGTGTAATCTGACTTCTGTCACAGGAAATGATCCTAGTGATTTTGTAGACCTCCTTCTGCATTGTCCAGAGGAAGTCCCTGATGATCAGGGGATGAAACAGCCTCCCCAGAGCCTTAAATGAATTGATGGAAGAGCTGTGAGTAAAACCCACATGTTTTGAATACTCCTTCATTGCTTTGAACACTATGTCTCATTATCTGCTTTTCACTCTTACATGGTATGTAGTCTGTGAATATTAATATCACCTTTCTTTTCTCAAATAATACTGTAATTCATTTTTCATTTAGTCATCGAAGCGATTTTCTAAAACACATATCTCACCATGTTATTCATCTCCTCAATAATGTCTAGTTGTCTCTGTATGATGGTCCAAGATCAAATGCAAACTCCTCAGCTTTGAAAGCCCTTTATAATTTAGCTCAGGACCTCCCATCTCTAGGATCGACTCTCAGTCCACTAAGCCACCAAGCTGCACCCCTTTCTTAGGCTTTTGAAACAGATTTCCTGCTCAGCTTCATTTCATTTCTTTCAAAGACCTCAAAGACGTTTCATATGTAGTCTAAGGTCTGTGATTAACTGAGACATAGTCTCATCTAGTTAATGTATCAAATCTAAAATGGATTTTATTGGTTTCGACCCCATACTTACACATTCAACAATATCACATTCTTAGATCTCAGATTTTTCCATGTTTCTTTCACATCCAGATCATCTATGGGCCATTTGATCCCATCCTGAGTGACAAGACTTGATTCCATTCTCTTTACCAGCTAGCCTCCAGGGATTCTTCTCTCCATAAAGGTATGGTCAGACTGATGACTCATTTTCAATGGACGTGGGTAGCTCTGGTGACAGTAGATGACCAGAGAGGTGAGGAATTCCTTCAGAAACTGACACTGGAGATGGCAAATCATGATGTCTGTGTGTCCTTCATAGAGAAGATCCCTGTCAGTGAGAGAAGATACACAGAATCCCAGGTGCCATTCATGCCCAGGATCATGGCATCAACCAGCCGAGTGATTTTCATTCATGGTGACACAGATTCTTTAATGATCTTGAGGTATTCACAATTTCCTTTTATCCCAAATTGGAAGGTGTGGATCACAAGCAGTCACTGGGACATCACCATGAGACCCCAGTATATTGATGGTTATAATTTCCATGGTGCACTTACATTTTCCCACCTAACAAGTGATGTTCCTGGTTTTGAGCCTTTTCTCAGGACAGTGAACCCTGTGATATATCCAGATGACATTTTATTGAGAGAATTCTGGCACTCAGCCTTCAGGTGTCTAGATGAATTGGAAAAGTTGAATCAAGAGGAATGTTCAGCCAATGCTTCCTTGGGGACTCTGCCTTTGCTTTACTTTGACATGACCATGTCTGACTTAAGTTACACCATCTATGATGGTGTATATGCTGTGGCTTGGACGCTCCATGAAATGTTCTTGATGAAATCAGAGAACGGATCCATAATAGAGGGAGAAAACTCAATGCCTTATCCCTGGAAGGTAATGTTCCTTTTAAATCATATGCTTTCCTTTGCCAGGCAATGGCAGCTTATCCTTTTAGTGCATAATCTGGACTCCTTGCCATGTATATTTTGAGTAGGGAATTAATCAGTCAGTAAATATTTATTAATTGCCAGCTATATGTAAGGCACTGCGTTAAGCCCTTGGCATATGAATAAATGTTAAAGATAGTGTCTGATCTCAAGTAGTTTAGTCTAATGGAAGATGTAAAGTGTAAACAATTGTGAACAAATTAAATACATAAAGCATGAATTTGAAATAATTGAGAGAGAAGGCATTGAAAATAAGAGTTATTATGAAGGGCCCCCTATGGCAAAGGAGATTTTAGTTGAGACATGGCAGAAGCCAGGAAATTCAGAGGAGAAATTTTCAGGCATAAATAGCCATAATCGCTGAAAGGGAGATAGTATGTTTTATTTGATGAACAGCAAGGACACCAATATTACTTGTTCGAAGAATAATTTTTGGTAAGGAGAACTTTGAAGTAAAAATGACCATAATTGCCTAGTGTTGGAGAAACCCTAAGATCCATGGGGTAAAAGGTAGCATTAGGCGTTAAGTCACTTGTCTAGGGTCATGCAGCTAGGAAGTTAACTGAGGCCAGATTTGAAACCATCACCTCCCATCTCCAGTCCTGACTCCCTATCCACTGAGCCACCTAGCTCCCCCTTAACAATATATTTTAGAATTTTGAGTTCCAAATTCTTTCCTTACATCTAATGCTAGACCCACACATTGAGAAGAAAAAGAATATGATAACAGTATACATATGAAGTCTTGAAAAATATATTTCCACATTGGCTATGTTGGAAAAAACAAAAAGTCAAGGAAAATGAAGAAAGTAAAGTTCAATTAGCAATCAGAAGCCATCAATTATTTCTAGAGAAGTAGATAGTATTTTTCATTGTGAGTCCTTTGGAATTAACTTGGAGTATTCATTTTTAAACTTAACTCTGTGTTTGTGTGTGTATTTTTTCCCTTTGAATTAGTACCGATGAGAGTGAAACTTAAGCCTTGCCTGTCCGAAATCCCTCTATTTTCCCATTAACTTTAAGAGGCTTTTCTTGTATATGTCTTTCATCTAAGAAAATTTCCCTATTCTTTCCCTCCTCTCCCATTTTCCCAGTGCATCCTTCTTTTTCCCCTTTAATTTTAATGATCATTTTATTATAATAGAATCACACCATGCCCTCTCTATATACACATGTAATCTCCTTTTAACTGACCTAATAATGATTCTTTTTTTAGAAATTACATATAGCATCTTCCCATATAGGAAAGTAAACACTTACTTTATGGAGTCCATTATGATTTCTCTTTCATGTTTGCTGTTTTATACTTCTCTTTAGTCTTATATTTAATGTCAAATTTTCTATTTAGTTGTGGTCTTTTTTATCAGGAATACTTGAATATTCTCTCTTTCATTAAATATCCATTTTTTAACCCTTATCTTCCATCTTGGAGTCAATACTGTGTATTGGCTCCAAGGCAGAAGAGTGGTAAGGGTAGGCAATGGGAGTCAAGTGACTTGCCCAGGGTCACACAGCTGAGAAGTGTCTGAGGCCAGATTTGAACCTAGGTCCTCCCATCTCTAGGCCTGGCTCTCAATACACTGAACTAACCAGCTGCCCCCTAAATATCCATTTTTATCTTGATGAATTACAGTCAATTTTATTGGGTAGGTTATTCTTGGGTAGACTCCTACTTCCTCTGACTTTCAGAATATCACATTCTAAGCCCTCTACTCCTTTAATATAAAAGCTGTTGAATCTTGCATAATCTTGTTTTTGATTCCATGATATTTGAACTATTTCTTTTTGCTACATCCAATATTATCTACTTGAATGGGGAGGTCTAAAATTTGACTATAATATTCCTGGGAGTTGTTATTTTGTCATCTCTTTTAGGAGGCTTTTGATGGATTCATTCAATTTCTATTCTACTCTCTGGTTCTAGGATTTATTTTTTTCTATATATAATTTATATATATATATATATAAAATATATTTACAATTTTCCTAATATTGAACTAACTTTGAATTTCTGATATATGGCCATAGATTTATCAATATTATTTTATTTTTTAAAATGTTATCAAGAAAATAGGCCTATAAAGTTTTATTTTTATCTCTTTTTCCTCCTCCCTGATTTAGGTATCAAAATAATATTTGTGTAATAGAAGGAATTGCTATTATTACTTTTTTTAAAACTTATTTCCCCAACCAACATATATACTATTTGCAAGTAATTGTTCTTTCAATTTTTGGTAAAATTCACTTGTAAATATATTTGTTAATTTGTTTTATTCCTTAGGGAGATAATTTATAGCTTATTCTAATAACTTTTCTAAGTATCTAATATCTTCTTTTGGTATACTGGGCCATTTATATTTTTGTAAATATTAATCCAGTTCACTTAAATTATTAGTTTTATTGGAATACAGTTCAAATAGTTTCTAATAATTGCTTTAATTTCATTCTATGATGCATTCACCCTTTTCATCTTTTGAGCCTGGTAATTTAATTTTCTTCTTTATTTAAAAAAATCAAGTCAACTGATAGTCAAAATGGTGGAGTACAGGCACCAACCCAGCTGAATTCTCTCAATATTCTTCTCTGATCAATTTTAAAAATAATAACTCAAATCAAATTTTGGAGTGACTAAACCAACAAAATGTGAGAGTGAAACATTTCCCCAACCTAATATAAAGTGAGAGTTTAGCAGGAGAGGTCTATGACACTAGGAAATGGGCCAGCCTAAAGCACATTTCATGGCAGCACCAGTGGTGGACTTTTAAAGTGCAGCAGTACAACAGCAGAAAAAACAGCAGTTTCTGGATCTCAAAGCCCAGAGATTACAATAGATTCAGAGAACTGGACAGAAAGAAATTTTCTTTCTTGGCAATTGGTGAGACTGCTGCTTGCTGACACTTTATTGCTTATACATAGTTCTTAGCCACAGTTTCAGGGCAGAGAATAGTGTTTGTGGTCATTCACAAGGGGGTCCTGATTGCAGTGCCAGAACAAAGAAGAGAGCTAGCAGGTGGCTAAAGGAGAGTAGGGGACCTACTCTCAATCCCAGTGCTGAGAGGACCACTAGGGGTTATAACTAGAGGGGAACATAGATTCTTCCTGGGTAAGAATGGAATGTTGATCAGGATTGCAGAGATCATACCTTTCCCTACATCACACCAAATTAGAAACACTTAAAAATTTTAGACCCAGAGAACTAACTCTAAACATTTCTGCATGAAAATGTCTCAAGCTTGCTACAGTACCTCCCCATCTCCATGTGAACAGAGACATAAAGTTAAACATCCAAAAAATCGGTTCAGAAAATGAGTAATCAACAAAAAAGGCATTAGAAACCTACAATGATGGTGAGGAAGACTAAGGCATGAACTCAGAAGAAGACAACAATGAGACTACAAGCTAAGCCTCAAAGAAATTTGGTAACTCAACACAAGACCAAGAAGAATTCCTTGAAGAATGAAAGAAAGAGATGAGTAGCAAAGAAAAAATTGGGAAAAGAAAAGGAATAAGAAGAATGCAAGGAAATAATGAAACTTTGTAAAAGAAGTACAAAGAAACTAAAGAAAATAGGATCTTGTTCTAATGGTAAAATAGGGGGGAAAATTCACTGACAAAAAATCTTTGGAAAGCAGAATAGGTCAAATGGAAAAGGAAGTTCAAAAATTCACTGAAGAAGAAAACTTTTTAAGAATCAGAATAAGCTAAAAGGAAAAAGGGTACAAAAGTTAAGTGAAGAAAATACTTCCTTAAGAATTAGAACTTGGTAATTGGAAGCTTTTGAGTCTATGAGACATCAAGAAAAGTAAAGCAAAGTTAAAAAATGAAATTGTAAAAGAAAAAATCAAATATTTCACTGGAAAAACAACAGATCTCTGAAATAGATTAAGGAGAAAAATTTAAGAATTTTTAGACTGCCTAACAGGCACCATAAAAAGTTTATATTTCAAGAAATTACAGAGGAAAACTTCCTGATTATTTTACATCTAGAGGGCAAAATAGAAATTAAAAGAATCCACAAATCATCTCCTGGAAGAGTTCCTCAAATGACAATTCCAAGTATTATTATAGTGAAATTCCAAACTCTAACCATTCAAGGAGAAAATATTTCAAATACCCAGAAAGAAAGAAATTCAGGCATCATGGAACCACAATCAAGATCAGGATAAAAAAATTGGTCAGCTTTCAGATAAAAGAAGTGGGCGACTTGGAATATGGTATTCTGGGAGGCAAAGGAAGTAGGAGTATAACCAAGAATTACCTATCCAGCAAAATTGAGTATTATCATTCAAGGGAAAATGTATATAGAGGAAATAGAGAACTTTTAGATATTTTTGATGAAAAGACTCTAGAGTTGAATAGAAAAATTTACTTTCAAATAGTAGTTTGAAGATAAGCCTAAAAAGTTAAATATGACAGAGCAATTGTAAGGAACTCAATAGAGTGAAACTATTTACATTCCTGATATGAGGAGAAGGTACATAACAACTGTATCATTACTTCAACAGTTAAGAGATCTCATAGACAAAATACATGACCATGACTTGATTTTATTGGGATGATAAAAAATGAAGTAAGAAAGAAGGTTCCTTTGGGAAAAGGAATTGGTCAAATGGGGAAAATTAATTTACAATGGAGAAGAAAATGGGAAGTGGGATGATGGGTATTGCTTG
>NW_025393124.1:0-1475 GCF_016433145.1 Gracilinanus agilis
TAATGTGCTTTGTAACTCTTATTGCACTATATAAAAGTTATTATTGTTGTCATGATCATCATCATCATTGTTATCTGCCATTGCCAGTTCTGTGTTCCTGAAAAAAGAATTCCCCGAATTCAGAGCATCCTCTCCTGCCACTATTAGTATCTCACTCGCCCAGGCAGCCCCAATTGGGGATCATGTGAAATCTTCACCTTGATTTCTATCTAAATGGCTCCTCTGCATTTACAGGTGACCATGACATCAGCTGAGTCCATGCAGGCACCTGTATGTCTGATAGAAAACGACAATGGAGAGCTGATAGTAAACCAGGAAGCCCTGGAGATTCTTACTTCCATCACCAAGCCTGTGGTGGTGGTAGCTATTGCTGGCCTGTGTCGCACTGGAAAATCCTACCTGATGAACAGACTAGCGGGAAAGAACAATGGTGAGTGGAGTCTCTGGCCCCTGGGAGTCTGCTTTTGGAGGATTTTGTGCCACAAGTTAGTTGCAACAAGGCATGTCCAAGACCTAATGAAGGTTTAAAAACTGGCTCTTGGTTTACTGTTGCCTTCCAGTCAATAAGTATTTATTAAGTGACTAGTGTGTACTAGAATGGCAGCTATGTGTTCAGTAGACTGGACTTGGAATCAAGAAGACTCATCTTCATGAGTTCAAATCTGGCCTCAGATATTTAATATCTGTGTGACTCTATGTGTGTCATTTAACCCTGTGTGACTCAGTTTTGTATCTGTTTAAAAAAATGANTTGATCCTCCATACAAAGTGAGCCCTGAACAATATCAACAAGTTTACCATCAGAATCTTCCCACCTCCCCTTTCTTCACCTTAATGAATGAATTTATTAAGCACTACATAAAAACTACTGTGCTAAACACTGATGATACCAATATAAAATCAAGATGGCATCTACTCTCAAGGAGCTCATATTCTAATGAGGAAACAACACACAGAAGGATTCAGCTACAACTCACATGGAAAAATTCATTGGTACCAAGGGCTCAGCAGAAAATCAGAGTAATGCATCTTCTTTGTTGTCTTTTCCATTTATTAAAACTACCTTTGAAGAATTATTGGTCAGTACCAAGGATTTGAATGATGTNATCCTTCTCTTGCAGGCTTCTCCCTTGGCTCAACCGTGCAGTCTCACACAAAGGGCATCTGGATGTGGTGTGTTCCTCACCCCAGGAGATCTGACCATATCTTAGTTCTGCTTGATACTGAGGGCCTTGGAGATGTGGAAAAGGTAAATCAAAACAGTAAAATTCTGCTCCTTTGATTCTCCTCCTTAGCTCTGCCTGACCTATCAAGGAATGACCTTTTACACCAGGTAGGCCTCTGTGTGTATGAAAGAATATTGCCAAGCAATGCTTCTTTGTAAAGATTCTTTGTAACGTGTCTGTCGGGTGATCAATCTGAAATGGGCCCCTAGGCTGAGGCCAGGGTTCTGAGATGTTATCATCATTTGAGGAA
>NW_025393125.1:0-5023 GCF_016433145.1 Gracilinanus agilis
GGCACAAAACAGGACCTCTAGAAATCTTTCTCCCTTCATCCCCCTTTAAGAAGAGACCATTCTTACATTGCTGAGTTGAGGTTTTACAAGAATCAGGGCCAAATTTCATTGAAAAGCTGAAAATTCTCTATAGCCTGGAAGTACAAATTGCCAACCAGATGAATGAGGCATAGTTTTCAAAACTAAATTGATGATCCTGGGGTATTGAAGTCAGAGTGGAGAAGACAGAAGAAAATTTAATAGACATCATAATGTGGTTGAAACATTCCCCACGTATGAAGCTTAGATGATTTTGGGTCTCAATGGGCAGAACTAGAATGAATGCGACATAAAGAGAAAGCCAGCAAAGGGTCAAAGGATACAAAGTGAAGAAAAGTTCTTTTACAGTTATTTTCTTCTAATGGGTGGATGAGGTTTTTAGAATGTAATGTATTTCCTTTCATTGGAGAACTTGAAGCCAATGTGAGATTCCTCCATGTTAACTTATTGAAAGGCTGATTTTTCTGTTGTGGTTATACTACAGGAATGTGGAGGTCCCTTTAAATTCTCAGATCCTAGGATTCTGTTATCTTGGTATCCTAGGTAACCAATGTTCTCTGCCAACAGGAGGAGCTCTTGAGAGCTTTTGCTCTGATTTGAATCTCAGACTCATTCTCCCTTTGATTCCCATAGGATGGTGATGGCAAACCTATGGCAGGAGTGCCAAAGAGGGCAGGAAGAGCCCTCTCTGTGGACACGCTAGCCTTTGCCTGCCAGTTTGTGACTAAAAAGGCAGAAGGACTCGGGCTGAGCTCTTCTCTTCCCCTCTTCCCCACTCTACCAGCTGAGGACATTCCTCACTTCACCTGCCCCTCTGCCCAGCAGCCCAATGAGAGCACTTCCTCCCTCCCCTGTGTGGGGTAAGGTGGGGGAGGAGGAAGGTATTGGGACATGAATGGCACTCAGTGTGGGAGGGGGGTGGGCAGGGTACCAGGTCTCTAAAAGGATGACCATCACTGCCATAGGAAACTTCATTAGGGACTTGGGATACTTTGGAGCCTCTTTTCCCTCAAATCTTTCAACTTGTTCTTTTTGACTCCAAGGTACATTGACTGCTGCAGGCTGAGCTATTCCCTTTCACTAGCCTGGGGTGCAGAACAGTTCCCCATTGTGGATCACCTCTACTGGCATGGAAACTGTCCTGAGGCTAAAAGGTAAAGGCACTGTTCCTGAGGTGGGGTGTGGAAGGAGAGAAGAAAGAGGCTCCTCAGGTGAATTGGCCTGGTCTTTAGGTAGAGGAAGAAGGGAACAGAAGCTGCAGAGAGAATGCCTCTGAGTGGGAGAGGAAACCCAAGAAGCTTCCTTTTTCAGGTGTCCTCATGAAGATCCCCCTCATGAAGAAGGAGGGCAACATCCTCCTAAAGATGGGCATGTTTAGATGACTCATTAGGAGTCAACAAGATTTGGTAATCCCCAGTTAACCTTATTCGTGGGCCAGAGGAAGAGCAGATTTTCCTCTAGCAAAGAGTTGCTGATCCTCAAGGGTAACTGAATAGAAATAGAGATCAAGTACTGAGTTGTCCAAGAAGACTGTAAAAGAGAGAAAATTAATGAAAAAAGAGAAAAGTCCTCTATTCCTTTCCATTAGCTAGATAGGCTTCCACAGAGTATAGTCGATTCCCCTTAAACTGGAGATTTTCATCCAAGCAGAGATGGAGCTTTTTAGCAGCATTGCAGAAAGATGGATGTTATAGGTTGGACTAGAGCAGGGATCAGGAACCTATGGCTCAGGGGCCAAAGATGGTAGGCAGAGGGCGATTGGTGGGCACATGGCCACCCTCCCCCAACTGGAGTTCCTCACTAGAAAGTCAGAAGGACTCCGTGTAGCCATTCTCCTCCCCCTCTCCATCATGCCTGATGACGTTTTTTCACATCACCCACCCCTCTGCCCAGCAGCCCAGTGGGACTGTATAGGGGGTAAGGTGGGCAGCTCACAAGGAGCAGAGCTGGAGGGGAGGGGAGGGGAGTGCTTGGGACATTCCCCTCTCCCTCTCTACACTTCCTGAGGACATTCCTCACTTCACCCAGCCCTCCCCCCAGCAGCCCAATGAGAGCAACGTTCTCCCTCCCCTCTGTCTGGCTAGCACTAAGAGCCTGGCACTGGTGGGAGGGAGGGGCCCAGCCCATGGTCTCTGGGGAGGACAGGCACAGCACTCAGTCTGTGGAGTGGGGTGCTGGTGAGGCCTGGCACTCCATCTCTAAAAGGTTCACCATCACTGGACACTGAGGTCTCTTTGAATTTTAAGTTTTCATGATACTCTTGTCTTGGCAGCCAAAGCAATGAAGATTCTCAAACAGGAAGGGCTCTTGAGATACTTGGTTCTCATCTGAAATAGACACTTAGTGATTGATCTTGATGCAATTGCTTGAATTATTGGCCTTAATTTCCCTAATTGACTTAAAAGGGCATGCCTAAAGCACCTAATCCATAGATTTTTATGCTTGGGCCACAACAGGAGTTCTATAATGATTTATTCCCTTCTAGCTTCCTTTGCTTTTCATATATGACATCAGCCCTTCATTATAAATTTGACTTTTAAGAACAGGAATATAAGAAGAATACTGAAATACTAAAGATTCTTGAAGGAAGGAAAAAGAGTGTCAATCAGATCCATGGGGACATAGTATTTCAAGGTCAACTGAAAGTTCTTGGAACACTTAGACTAGAGTGGAGAAGACAGCAGAAGAGGAGACATATGTGTATGTGTTTGAATGATTGGCATGCACAAGAGGCTTCAAATGAGTTGGATATCAGGAGGCAGATCTAAGAACAATGAGAGTCAGTCTTGAAAGGGTCAAAAAATAGGAAGTCAGGACAAACTTCTTTGCAATTACTCTCCTCTAAAAGATAGATGGGCTGCCTCAAATTCTGTGGGATTCCTCCTCACTAGAGAACATTAATCCAAGATGAGATAACTACCTATTCCTTCCATTGAAGAAGCAGTGATTATTCTGTTGATACTTGAACAAAAAATGGCCCAGAGGGCTAAAGAGCCCTCAAAGAATTCTAAGATTCTGGCATTCTGTTGTCTTGGTATCTTGGGCAACCAAGTTAAACAACAGAAGTAGCTCCTGAAGTCCTTGCTCTCATTTTATCAGACAATTGACATGTTACCATGAGTAGTCCCTTCAATCATTTCTCTCCTTTTCCTCAGGTGTCAGAAGGGCATGATAAAAGCATCTACTTCTTAGGATATTTGGGAGGAGCAAATGACCTTCACCACCAGCTAGATGGTGACCCCCTTCCCCACATTCTGGGCCGTCTCCTGGGTTTTGTGCTATGTACTCTCAGCTTCTTGGACACATAATTCCTTAATTCAGCTTGGGGAGGCGGTAGCCAAAGCAGGTCCTTCAGATTGTTGGGTGTGCAAAAGGCACCCCCAGATAGAAGAGAATTCCCGACCTCTGGCCAAGGTCTCTGTGCCTCATAGCCCCCCAGATACCCGGATTCTCTAGGAGACATCATCCATCCGCTCCTGTTCTGGCTACTCTCCTTTGGGACACTACAGAGAAGGTCCCTTGTTTTCTCACAGGACAGCCTTTCACTCTCACTGAATACAAACAGGTCCTGTGCGCAGGTCAGTGCTCATGGAGGATGGCTAGGCTGTCCTCAGCTCCTTCCCGTGGAGGTGCTTTAATGAGGCTTGAAACACTGACCCCTTTCCCTTTGATATGACTCACACACTGAGTACTGAGAATCCTGCCATGTTCAGTAATGGAAGGACTGCATGTTCCTCCATTTACACATACTGCTATCCTAATTTTGCCATCCAAAACCTGGGGAATAGTTTTAAGAACTTCTCTACCCCGACAACCCCTCCTAGACCCCCAGGCTCATGTCCATACTGGACTCTCTAACCCAGGCTGGCCTTAAACCAAGCAGCCTTGCATCCTGCAATGATTTTCCTGAATGGCGGATCCATGTGACTCAAATGCTGAAATCCACAGACAGATCTATTTGTGCCCCTTCAGGTTAGAGATCTATTTGGGGCACCACATGTCACCTCTGGCATCTCAGGCACAGCTTCCCTCTCATGGCCCTCGGTGGCCACCTCAAGAGTCTTACCTGTCTGTGGTCCTAACCCCTGCCTGTCTCCCCCCCCATTAACTTTGGGGGATGCACTTTGGGGTTCCTTGACCCCCGGGTATCTGTATACTTGTACTGCAGACACCCTGAGCCAACTCTTCTCTGGCTCCTGCTCGTCCTGCACTTGATGGTGATATGCCCTGCTTAGCCCTTTCATTGCTATCTTCCTGGAAGTCACAGGTGCCCTGATATGAGGTCCCTGTGTCTGTGATACACTGTCACCTCTCTGTTTGCTTCTACGGTAAAAGCTGTCATGGAAGTCACCCCGATGCCACTGAAACCCTTAAGAGCTCTGCAACCTGGACCTCTGGACCACAAACGCTGCCACTTTTTCTCCTTCTCCCTAGGAGGAAGGGCCAGCTCTACGTCCCCTGCCAGCCTTGAAGAAGTTACAGAAGACTGACCATCGCCCTCTTTCCCTTAGAAATTCAAGGGGTGGGGGGAGAAGTGGTGTGCACCAGGGTTCTCCAATGCACCCCAAATTCCTAGAGACGTCACAGGTCAAAGATTAGATGAGGAATTCACCTTGTAGGGCTGGAAACTGAACACACATGGGATCCTCTACCTCTAAGATTTGGATGTGTTTACACTAGCCTTAAGATAAGGGTCTGAGCATGAGGGCATACCTCATCTCTACATGTCTACCATATTAGGTTGCTCCAGATAATTTACCCACCTTAGGATCCCAACATCTCAAGCATCACTTAAGATCCCAAACATCCCTAGGTTTCTCAAGATGGGTAACATGATCACGATGCCACGAAGGATGTGTACTTCTACTAGATACCCTCTATGATCAGGTGTCATAAATGATGTGTGCTTCTGTTTAAGCCCCCAGACCCAAAGGCAGCTATTCTGTGACCTATTCTTCCCCTGTCAATAAGCAGAGTGTCAGTA
>NW_025393126.1:0-2786 GCF_016433145.1 Gracilinanus agilis
TGTCCAGAGACTATGTCAGAAAGGAGAGCCTCCTGATCACTGATTTCAGTCAGAACTATTTATTCAGAGTTCTAAGGTTGCAGATGAGCAAAACCAGATTCTGCATTCCAGGCACCCACGTTCTTGTGAGGGAGAAACTGTATAAATAAGTAGGCACATACACAGAGACACATATAGAGTAAATGGCAGGTTATCTCTGAAAGGAAGCCCAAAGCAGCCTGTGGGATTAGGAATGGTTTCCTGCAGAAGGTGAGATTTGAGCTCAATATTGACAAAGGCCAAGGAATCCAGGAGAGAGGCTTGAGGAGAGAGTGTTTTGCAAGCATGGAAATCAACCCCTGGAGGTAAGAGATGGAGGGAAGCTCTCAGAATAGTAGACATCATGCTCAGGCTTGTGTATCAGGAACATCCCTTTGGTGGATGACTGGAGGATGCCTTCTGGTGAGGAAAGATTGAGGCAGAGATACCAGCTAGAAGTGTTATGGGCAGTATGGTGATAATGAACAGGGCCTGATAGAGAGATGGCCCAAGGCCCTCTGATGGTCTGAGGACCTAAAAACTGAGTGAGGATGGGAAGCTTAGATGGACACTGAGTTGTGATTGTGAACACAGGCTCCCACAAAGCATGTGAAGCTCAGCTGTACACCCACCTCCCACCTAACGGTGCCCAGGATTAAATGATAAAGTGAGAGCTGGGAATTGAATCACACAGCTTCTGAGTCCTTGTCCTGGGTTTAGCTTGATGGATAATGCCTAGGACTGTGATATGATTTTGTGTGAGCAATCCCTTCCCCTTAGATCCAAAGAATGTAGAAATGATCTTTAGGATAGTAACAGCATTCACCTAAGTAAGCTTAAAGATTTAATTGTAATAAACTCTGGGGAAGGATCAAAGTTGAAGGAAAGAGGTGTTGGGAAACTACACTAGACTACTGATAACCAGCTTTGTCAATCTAAGAAATAATGAAGTTAAAACTGTCTGCTGGAGAGTGCTGTGGCACTCTGGCCAGGCCAGGCACCTTTGGCCCTGACCAGGTGAGTTGAGGATTGATGGTGTTCTTCCTTGATGTTAGATAATTGATGTATAGCACACTCTGTCCAGAGGTTGAGGATGTGATAATTAGTGGAATAGGATGCAGGTAACCTAAGCAGGTTGATTGGCCACCCGGCTCCCCTTCTTAGGAGTGAGAGAGACTCCTGATCCAGTCTCTGCCTTTTATAGTCCTGGCAGCAACTGCTTTTTGCCCTCTGGCTCATGGCATCCAGGTTAGTTCTAAATTCTAAAACTGTAGGGTGTCACTCATCCTGTTCTCCATTTTGCTTCTCAGAAATTGATGTTACAGAAATGCTGTTTTTGGTTTAAGACGATTTTCAACCTGAAAACATCTAGTTAATCATCTTTGTAGGTGAATTCTACACTAGGGTAAACTATTTATCTTAACCCCCTATCTATAATCTCCAAATAATAAATTCCTATCTATGCTATTTCCTAGACTGTCTATTCTTACCTATGCTAAAGACAAAGGATGGGCAATTTCAACTAGGAAAGGTTTGGGGTTTGAATACAAATGTTGAACAAGATTTGAACGTGCTTATATAGACAAGAATGCAAATCTGTACCAAATAACAAGTTCTAACTTTGTAACTTTCTCACTAGTCCTGATAATGCATAACTGTAACAATCTATCTAGTAACTTTTGCTAATACTGAACTTCTAATAAACATTTATAACAAATTTAACAGCCTTAAGTTTCTATAATACCTAATCTACAATTAATGAATATTAGTTTGTAAGTAAGTTCTTATACTATATTAGTCTGTTAATCTATTCAGAGCATGCCTAGCTAAGTCATAACACTACTTATGCCTATCTCTCATTTAACTTATGGATAAATCTATCTAAGAAATGTATACCATAATATACTGTCCCTGTGCTAACTACATAGAAAAGTCCCAGACTAATCCCTCCCTAGGATTAGGAAACTTATTTTTATTTTGGGTTAGTATCAAGAATAATGTAATGGGGATCTCAGCAATGATTTCAGATGAACTTGGTACAACAGCATGCGTCTTCTTCACATAGTTATTCGTATGAAAAGTGTTTGGTAATTGTGTTCATATTATTCCTGTTTGTCTGGCCTAATGAATTCCCAAGTGTGTTGATTTTTAATGAAGAGAGCCTGAGGTACAAACTCCATGCAAGATTAATTTACTGACAATGATGCATGGAACTATTAACAAAGTGGGTACCAGAGTCAACATCGCCAAAGCCAGTGAAGCCAATGAGAAGAAGGTTACTCTATTGATATGCAGGAAAGAGGAAGGTATGGGTACTTGTGGAAATGGAAATTGGCTCATCATTTCCTTCCCTGACACTTAAGGAATATTAATAGCTTTTTGGGCTCACCTTTCTCCTGTCATCTTCACTAGATATTGGTATGAACAAGGTTACTGTCCCTTTAAAAGGGATGAAATCTCCCCTGATTGCCCAAAGACAAGGACAGTGAGATCTCTTTTTGGGCATGGCTCCAGGTTAAACTGGTTGGGACTGACATGAAGCAGATGTTCCAGTGGGTTGAGAAATGAGTGATAACCACTTTTCAGTTAAAATATACCTTTAAACTAAATTGTCTCCTAAACTAAAACTACTGTCCTGAGTAAGCTTCAGGCAGATACTAATTATTTTACAAGTCAATACAGCTGGGACAGCTAGATCTCTTAGTGGACAGAGTGCCAATTCACTCCCTCCCTCCCTCCTCTCTCTCATATCTCACACAAGAACTGTT
>NW_025393127.1:0-3458 GCF_016433145.1 Gracilinanus agilis
TCCAAGTGATTATTGAAAGCCCAAAAGCCACTCAGCCCATGTCTACCAAGTCTTTCATGATCCCAGCCACCTTGCCATGGTACCCATCTTTGCCCATCTTTACCCCATTCTTAATGTCCAAGAACTCCTTCAGCTGCTTAGGTTCCAGAGGAGGAATTCTCTGAGATCAGAAAGAGGTACCTTGCCTGGGCTTCTACCTCTAAATCCCAGGAAAATGTTCAATGAGGTCCAGAATGAATGAGGGTTATGTGCAATTCCCTGCTTTTCTAAATGGAAGAAATTCAGAGAAAGTTATTTCCACTCCTAAGTGTCCACTCAGGCTGATCCAAGGCCCTTCAGGCCTTTGCTGGCCCCTCATGATCTCTTTTCTTGTCTGAAGACTCCCAGAAGTCCTGGCTCTATGTGGAATTTCTCTTCCTGCTTATGAAAGAAACTGAGAGTATGAAGCTTGGCTGCAGAAGTGGTAGCTGCCTAGATGTAAGGTAGGTAGCTTGGCAGACAGGAAAGTCCTGGACTGAGAACCTGCTTTTGCATATCCTTGACTGTACTGAAACCCTGGTCAAATACCTCCCTTCTTCTTGACGTCACTTAGCCCTTTCTGTCAAATGAGGAGGTTGGATCATATCACCTCTGAGATCTCTTCCAACCTCTAGGCCACCCAAACCTACAAGCTCCTTCAGACTCCTCTCATACATCCCCCCTTCCCAGCCCTTCACCCAGTCAAACAGCTCTCCCCCTCCATTAGAAAACAAAGCAATTCTAATTCTTTTCGATGGGCCAGCCCACATCCTGCTACTTCACCCATTTTATATACACACAAGGGTCTCCCTGCAGCTGGACCTCTACAGGTGCCCTCCATCCTGCAAGGACTGTCTCACCCTAGAATGGAAATCCATAGTTCTGGAAGGACCATCAGGGATCATTTCTTTCCCTTGGGAGTGGATTCAGTAGTCTGTGGCTTGTGTTTCCTGATCACTTTTCTGTCAACTGATCCTCAGGATTTTCTTAGGCAAGTCCTGGCTTCTGTGGTCTCTCAGACAACCATTCACAGCCCTTATGGTACTAGGAGAAAAGTAGAGATGAGTCCAGGCTAGACAGACCCCATCCCCTTCTGACACCTGGTCGATATTGATGTTAGCCCTGACTTTGGTCAGTCACTGGTCCTTCTCCCACCCACCCTGCCCCCATCTAGTTTCCATCGTTTCTCTCTGGGCATCTTGCTCACATGTCTCAACCCCACACTCTCAGGTTCCATTTCTCCTCAACCTTTACCCTCCCAACACTTTTTCCTGTCCCGCTCCATCATGATACATGAGGCCCCTAGATGCCTATGGCTGGAGGTGCCTCAGGAAGGAGATAGAAGATCTGGGTCCCTTACTCCTGCTCTCCAGGCAGCCTGGCAAGGATTGAGATGATCACAGGACCATGATAGATTTACACAGCCCCTGGGCTGTCTGTCTCAATGTCATTTTGACCCACTCTCCATTTTATATCCCCTCCTAGTCAGATTATTATGATGTAATGGGGTCTTTGTGTCTTCACACTATTCATGAAATTGTCCTCTCTGCATTTCCCCACCTCTTCCTGCTCAGGAGGCTTCACTATCTGGCTGTATAACCCTATATATAGAGAGATCAGGCCCATTTCATGTCTTTAACATTATATTCTTTTCATTCCTATGACTCTAGATTCTCGTCGAGAGGAAACGTTTGTGGACGGAGAATACTTCACAGCTCCCATTTAGGAGAACTGATAAATACACTCCATGTTACGTCCTGCCCTTCTTTCCCTTCATTCCACTGCAGGAGTTCTCAGATATTTTCTGTCCCCTCTTTTATTCTCTTTACTCTTTCTATTGCCCCATTAACCTCATCCATCATTCTCTCTTTTGCTATGGATTTGAATTCTCCCATATTCTCCCTCTAGTTTAATATTTGTGCATGTGTGTGTGTACATGCATCCTTATTCTCTCTCCACACATTTGTATATGCTTATATTTTCTGTCTCTCTTAGTACATAGATTTGTCCTCTCAACTCCCTAAATGCTTAAAACAATTCTTCTGGTCCCCTGCCTGAGAAAGGGTATATGAAGGCTCCCATGGCTGAATGCAGAGAGTATATGTCTTATTCTTCCTCCATAGGAATACAGAGAGTCTGAATATACTCAGAGGAAGAAGCAGCTAGATTTAATGAGTACCCATTAATCCAGTTCTTATATAGGAGTTCATGTGTCCAGAGAGGTGAACAGAGACACGATACTTGAGTCATCATACATATGACTCACAAGGGTGAATACCATAGTCCAGACACTGAACACATGATTATTCATGGCATATGGGCATATAGCAGGACTATCCCCCATGTCAGACATTCCTCTATAGACTGGAAGTCGACATACTCACATAATAGCAAAGAAGTGGGGAGAATTCATAATAGGAATATACAGGGGGAATGTATCAATATCTTAATATATGGATAGACAGAAAATGGTGGACTGTTTACAGTTTAAATAACCAGAGAAGGCAGGGATCCTCAGGTAGGAGATGTGTTTGAACCTTCCACCATCTGTTTTTCCATAAGATTTTACATAAAAAGAAAATAATCCCAACCTGTTTTTCCTTTGGCTACCCCAACAGCCTTCCCTTCTTAAGTCAGGCAGGTGTTTCTCAAGGTCTTTTTGGAACCCCTACTAATTGCTCCTCCCCATTATTGCAGATGGATATGGATGAAAAATTCTTTAGGAAATGATTGTACTTATAGGTATAAGAGTTTGTGTGGGAGTGTGTAGAAGTGTCTTTCTATGATTCTTTTGGTGAATGTGGCCCATTTTCCATCCCATCCCTTGTGGCATCACTGGTTATCAGCTGGAAGAGATCAGACCAGGGGGTTAAATTTTGCCCACTCCTTTTTGTGTTGTGCATTCTTTAGATTTCTATTAACAGAACTGTTTGCTGGAAATCAATTTGGGCTTGTTGATGAAGTGTTTATTGCCCTCCTGTGAATGTTGTTCCCTATATGCTGAGTCCCAATGTTATACAGAATTGGGATCCTGCTTCTGGCCTGATGCTCTTCCCTCTTCAGTCTTTTTGGAAGTAGAGAGACAACTTCAGTGAGAGATTATCCATGAGGCTGATCTTTGCAGGTTAGAGGAGAAGCTCTCTCCCTCTGGTTCATAGAACCTCACAGACTAGTCTAAGGAGGGAGAAGAAAGAGCACGATGAGCTCTGGTGAAGAGTTGGTTATTTGGAAGGCTTCCTATATCCCACCATGAATACCCACCACCACCATTCTCTGCAGCCCAAGCAGGACCTTTTGTACAGCTTACAATCTCCCACTTCTATTCTGTCCATCATCTCCTCATTTCCCACCAATGAAAGCCTAACTGTCAATTGTCTGCTACTCTCCATCCATTCTAAGGCTCTCTGATCCTTTGGCCAACTCTTGACCACCTCTGCCCC
>NW_025393128.1:0-4916 GCF_016433145.1 Gracilinanus agilis
ATGGGAGAGGGAGAACATTCTGGGGACAGCAGGATAGCCAACAATGAGAAGAGGCAAGAAAGTGAAGGAGGCTAGTCTACAATGTGGGATGAGGGTTTATAAGTGATAAGAAATCTGAACAATTCAGAGTCACACATAAAGATCTTATGTCTGACATCAGAAGTGAGAAAAAGCATGAAGAAAAAAATATCAGGACACAGAAAAAAGCCACTAGAGGAGAGTGCCTTAGAGAAAGCAGCTGGCAGCCATACCAGCCCCTCATCTTGGAAGGACATGCATCAGAGAAGGAAGGAGAAACCTAAGAAGAGCAAACAGGAGAAGGAAAATGTAAAAAGCACAGTTGAAGTCCAATGAGAGTTCAGACTGAGTAAAAAGTAATTTCTTTGTAATCTACCTAGTAACTCTAGAGTCATAGCCCCCGTAAGAGGTTGTTTTTTCCCCTCCCCCCCCCCATTCTCTTAATTACCTTATGGTGATTCTCTTGAGTTCTGTGTTTGGGCAGCAAACTCTCTGTTTAAATCCAGTTTTTTCTTTATGAATGCTTGGAAGTCCTCAATTTTATTGAATGACCATACTTTCCCCTGCAAAAATATAGTCAGTTTTGGGATAGTTGATTCTTCGTTGTAGGCCCAGTTCTCTTGCTTTCCAGAATATTATGTTCCATACCTTCCGGTCCTTCAATGTAGAAGCAGCCAGATCCTGTGTTATCCTAAATGTGGTTCTCTGATATCTAAATGACTTCTTTTTAGCAGCTTGTACTATTTTTTCTTCAGTCTGTTAGTTTTTGAATTTGGCTATAATATTCCTGAAAGTTGTCGGTTGTGGATTAAATGTAGGGGGTGATCTGTGGATTCTTTCAATTTCCACTTTTCCCTCTTTTTNTTTAGCAGCTTGTACTATTTTTTCTGTTAGTTTTTGAATTTGGCTATAATATTCCTGGAAGTTGTCAGTTGTGGATTAAATGTAGGGGGTGATCTGTGGATTCTTTCAATTTCCACTTTTCCCTCTTTTTTGAGAATTTCAGAGCAATTATCTTTGATAATTTCTTGTAGGATGATGTCTAAACTTTTTCTTTTATCATGATGTTCTGGTAAACCAATAATTCTTTTTTTAGAGGATTTAAATATTTTATTTTTTTAGAAAAATTTCCATGGTTACATGATTCATGTTTTACATTCCCCTTCATTCCCTCTTCACACACCCCCATATCCAATGCACATTTCCACTGTAAACCAATAATTCTTAAATTGTCTCTTCTAGCTCTCTTCTACAGATCTTTGGTTGAATCAATGAGATGTTTCATATTCTCAAATTTTTCATTTTTTACATTTTGTTTTATATATTCTTGCTGCCTTGTGAAGTCATTTGCTTCTAGTTGTTGAGTTCTGTTTTTTAAAGACTGAATTTCATCCCTGGCTTTTTGGTCATCCTTGTCTTTCTGGTATGATATTCTTTGTAGGTCATCTTTTGCCTTCTTTGCTTCATTTTCAAGCTGGCCCAATTCTGGCTTTTAAGACTTTATTTTCTTGTTTTAGTTCATGTATTTCCTTTTTCAAATTGTCTTCAGCCTCTCTTGCCTCTCTTGATTGCTTTTTTGAGTTCCTGAAGTTCTTGAGTTAATTGAATTTTGAGATCTTCCAAAGCCTGTGTCCAATTCGCTGGAACTTCTTCCTCTTTTTCTATTTCTATTTCATTTGCTCTCTTTTCACTTCCTTGAAAGAAGTTGTCAATTGTCATTTCTTTTCTCCTTTTGTGTTGTTTACTCATATTTCTTCCTTTTCTGTTCTGCTAGTTTGAGCAGATGCATTTAATGATCTTTGATGAAAGATCTTCCCCCCAGCTGGCAACAGAGGTTTGTAGTTACTTTCTCTGCCCTCTGAAGACTTCTTGTCTGTCCAATTGATGGTATTAAACCTGTATTGATAGGATTAGTCTGTACTGCTTAATCTGTCCTGAGGCTAAAACCTCCAGAGGAGAAAAAAATTGGGGGGACAAGGAGTGTTTTTGCTGAACTGCCCAGAAGTAGGGTCCCCCTGCTCTGTCCTTGTGTTTGGTCTGGTTTCCTTTCCTCTTGAAGCCCTTTTTTCTCTATCTCGGTGTGATGAAGCCAAGTGGTCTGCAGTCTGAGGTTTGGCTCTCTCTAAGCCACCATCTTCTGAGCATTTTTGCTGTGTTTCTCTGGCTTTCTCTTCCAGTCACCTCCCCAGTACCTGTGTTCAACTCCCCGAGTCCACTGCCAGCAAGGCCCTCTCTCTGGGCCAGTATGCCCGCCCACCCTGAGATTTCAGGGGATGCTGGAAACTCTGCACAGCATGTGGGGGATGTGTCCTGGGATTCCCCTTCTATATCCCCAGACCTGACAGTTCAAGAATTCAAGCCTTTTTCTTGGCATACCTCTTTAGCTGTCCAGCAGTAGGGTTCCCCCCTGCTCTGTCCTGTTGTTAGATTTGTTCCTCTTTCTTCTCAAAGTGCATTGTTTTCTATCTCGATGTGTAAGGGTGCAGAGGTTTTAATATTGGCTCCATCTAAGCCACCATCTTCTCAGAATTCCCCCCTTGTAAGAGGTAAAGGAGAGGGAGCCACAAAAACCAGAGCAAAAGGAACCAAGAGTCCAGAGAGGCAGAGTACATGGGTATGTGGAGAATCCCAGTCTGAGATTCAGAGAAGGTGTGACTTCTCAGAGTTCACACTTCTCTGAAGCCACTATAAATTGCAGCTCCTCAGTGGCAGACTCTCATAGAGCTGGGACCCAGCAAAAGCAGCAGAGAGGAGAAGCTGGTGAAGGAAGGAACATGGAAAAGCCCAGTGAAGGTAAGTACTGCAAGGGAGAGTTTCCTTTATATTGTGACCTTTCTCTGGGGCCCAGTTTTGGCACCCATTGAAGGTAAAGGACTCCTGAGGGTATGGATCCAATTTAAGCCAAAACACACTTGGTGCTTCACCTATTTATATGGAATGGGCTTGACAAACCTTGAAAGGGGGGGCTTAGAACTGACTTGGGTCAAAAACTGGAGGGCCTACACCACTCACTTTCTCACACAAATTCTCTAACTGAACATACTCCTGTGCCACGAATATTTGGGTGCTTTGTTCCTGGGATGATCTTTTCTGTTTTGCCCTTCCCAAGGGCCCCTCTTTTGCCCAAACCTAGGCCATAGAGAGATCTTGATATCTAGGGATTAATCAGAGTGTTGAGGAACCCCCACCCCACCCCACCCCTGCTGCCACCCCTCACTCTTTTGACATTTGAAGTAATAGAGGAAGTCCAAAGAGGGAAAACATTTTGTTGAGGATGGCCCAGCTAGTGACCCTCTGAGCCAAGATTCTTCTTCATCTGGCTTGTTCCATCCAACTCCATTAGATTCACACACCAAGTAACTTAGATACAGGAGACCTGGGTACAAGTTTCTCTCTAACACTAGCAGATGAATGACCTAAGTGAAGTCTTCTCTGTGAACTACATTCCAGTTTCTCCATACAGATAATGATGGGCTTGGCTTGGTTAGTCCCAGAAGGTCTCTTTCTGGTTTAAATCTTTTAGCTTGGCAACTCTTCTGCCTATGGGAGTCCAAGCTCTCCTATACTAGCTGGGACCATAAACCAGGCCTCCCCAACTTTGAATTTCCAACTGTGGACAATAGACAATAGAGCCCCTCCCTACCTCCATCCCAGGGCTACTCCATGGACACTGGAGTAAAAACTATAGAATTGTTTTGACTATAGATGCAAAAATGTCTGCTGTGCTCATCAATGTTATGACTTCTTTCCCTACAGGAGAGAGGAGTAATCATGGAATCTATGATAGTCTCCTAATCTGTCTGCAGAACCTCCTCACCTGCCCAGTCTGCAAAAGTTATTACAGTAAACCTGTAACCTTGTCTAGTGGCCGCACAGTATGTGAGTCCTGCGTTTCTGAAGAATGCCAATCTGTCCCCTTAAAGACCAACTGGAGAATACAGAACATACTGGACCTGGTCAAGTTGTTGAAACCAAACCGGGAAGAGTCCCAATCTGTCTCAGGGAAACGGTGCCTCTGGCATGATGAACCCCTCATCCTCCTCTGTGAAGAAGACAAGCAGATAATCTGCCAGATCTGCAAGTTCTCCAAACGTCACAGGGGCCATAACATGACCCAACTACAAGACCCAGAAGCATGTCTGGAGGTAAGTTGGCTGACCAAGCTAGCTTCTAGGGAGGGGTGAGGAAGGTGAAGTTTCCTTTGCTGTGGTTTCCAAGAGCAAAAAGATAGTGTGGGCTATGGGAGCATTTGTAGGAAAAGAGGGGTTCTCTGGAATGTGGGGGCTCCCCTTCTATCTCCTACCTCTGAGCTTTTGCCCAGATTGTCCTCAGAGTGAGTATCCAGGGCACTCCCTCTATACCTCAGCTGCTTAGAATCCTTAGCTTCTTTCTAGCTCTACTGGCAGCCACTTCTCATGGAAAACCTTCATCTTCTCTCTGTTCTGAAATTCCATCCCTACCTATCTGGGTCCATACTGGATCTTCCTTGATAAAACAAGCTCTTGGAGACCAACTCTGAAGGAACTTGCATCCTCAGCACCCCAGCAGTGTTCTCCTCTTCAGAGGCCACCAATCAATGCTCTTGCATTCACTTATTCTTTTTATTGCCCCAAGGTTCCTGCAAAGAAGAGGAAGATGTAATCCCACTTAGACCTGTGGGGCTACCACTGAATTCTCTTCCCCTGAGCCTCTCATCGAGTCGAATACAGGAACCACAACCATCCTGTGTTTAGTTCACTCCCACTGACATCCCCTCTGCTGTCCTCCCTGGAAAACAAGTCTCAGTTCCCCATGGACATCATCATAAGGAAGACAGAATCCAAGATGGAAAAAATCCCCCAACTGGAGCATCTTAGCAGCCTTGACTCTGTCATGCTGGGCATGCCTGCCACCTGCTG
>NW_025393129.1:0-3371 GCF_016433145.1 Gracilinanus agilis
GCAGCCAGCCCTTGATGCTACAGCCAGAACAGGAGCCAGCAGCCACAGGTTAGTCTTTGCCAGGATGAGAGCCAGCCAAGAGAGAACTGGGAGGCAGAGGAATACCACAGTTGGACTTTACCTTGGAGGAGCTCTGACTACTACAAAATTACTGTCCTGCTGAGTTTCTTCCTTAGCACTCACCCAAAAGGTTGGGGGAGGGATCAAGAGGGGAGGCCTGCTGGGGAAGGGGAACCACTTAGCCTCCACACAGCTTTTTGGCACTTTTAAAGAAACAGCCACCCCAAGGCCCTAAGGTTTGTAGGGAAGGTGGGAGAGAGAGGAGGGTAAGACATTAGAAACATGGAGATCAAAAGATAAAGATACATAGAGATACATAAAAAGAGAAAGATTAAGAAAAAGAGAGATAGGATGAGACAGAGATAGAAAGATATAGAAACTGAAAATGATAGAGAGAAAGATACAGGGATAAAGCCAGAGAGAGTTATGTTGAGTGAAATTGAGAAAGGGACTGAGAGATGTAAAGGTAGTGTGATAAATAGAGTAAGTCTACACTGCCCATCTTTAGATTTAATCACCAAAGGTGAGAACATCTCTAATTCTGGGAGGTCCATAACCCACGGTGTGATAGAGTGGGTGACTAATCAGAATCAACTGTCTGCCCCCTAGGCAGTACTATGAGAAATGTCTATTGTGATTGGACATGCAATTTAGGAGGGAGGCACAGGAAGTGATGTATAAGTGACCACTTTAAAAGGAGAGGGTTTTCAGCTGGGGGCTTCTGGTGAAGAAAGTGGCTGATGAAGGAGCTCTTCTGGTTCATGAAGGAAGGCTGAAACCTTGGTGAGACTACTTTAAATATCTTCTTTTGAATTCCACGTGGTGAGTTTAAAGACTGAATCTTCTTGAACTTCACTTAAGAAACTTCTTTTAATAGACTCTGTGAATGAATTTTTGCTTCATTCACCTCTGGCCCTCTTACTCTCTGGCTCAGGGTTAATTAGATCTACCTGGATTAATTAGAGGATCCTAGTGAATTCCATACTGGGTTAGATTCTTATTAACTTATTTCCTCTCTCTCTTCTGAATTGTAAATAAACTTTCATAAGAGTCAATTTTGACTTGAGATTATTCTTACTTGAGGATTGATAGTAGTTCAATCCCCTGGTGACCATCTTTTAATATAATGAACCCAAAAAAACCCCTTTTCCCCTTACAGTAATGACAGAGAAGGAAGACGAAAGAGGGAGAGAGACTAAGAGAGACAAAAACAGAAAATGATAGAGAAAGAGAGTGAGAGAGAAAAGAATAATGTGGGAAAGAAAGATAAAACGACAAAGAATCAGGCAGAGGCATATGGAGGGAAAAATGTAGAGATAAATCAGAGCCATTAAGAAAAACAAAGAGGCAGAGAGGCAGTGACAGATAAAAAGAGACAAAGACAGAGAAATATAAAGAGACAAAGATGGGGTAGAAAGAGAAACAGACAGACAGAGAAAGACATGGAAAAAGATACAAAGATAGGTTCAGAAAGAGAAAGAGAGAAGGAGAGGAGGAAAGAAAATACAGTAACAAGTAAATACAAATACAGTGACAAGTAAACAACTCTATGTTCACTTAACTTATTTACAGTTTCCCTCTTTATATTCAAGTCATTCACCCATTCTGAATTTATCTTGGTGTAGGGTTTGAGATGTTGATCTAAACCTAATTTCTCCGATATTGTTTTCCAAATTTCCCAGCAGTTTTTGTCAAATAGTGGATTCATGTCCCAAAGTTGGGCTCTTTGGGTTTATCATACACTGTCTTGCTGATGTCATTTACCCCAAGTCTATTCCACTGATCCTCCCTTCTGTCTCTTAGCCAGTACCATACCGTTTTGATGACTACTGCTTTATAGTATAGTTTAATATCTGGTACTGCTAGGCCCCCTTCCTTCATATTTTTTCCATTATTTCCCTTGATATTCTTGATCTTTTGTTCTTCCAAATGAACTTTGTTATAGTTTTTATAATTGAGTAAAAAAGTTTTTTGGTAGTTTGATAGGTATGGCAGTAAATAGGTAAATTAATTTGGGTAGAATGGTCATTTTTATTATGTTAGCTTGTCCTACCCATGAGGAATCAATGTTTTTCCAATTTCTTAGATCTAGTTTTATTTGTTTGGAAAGTGTTTTGTAGTTGTTTTTATATAATTCCTGCGTTTGTTTTGGTAGATAGATTTCTAAGTATTTTCTATTGTCTAGGGTGATTTTAAAAGATGATTCTCTTTCTACCTCTTGCCGCTGTGATGTGTTGGAAATATATAGACATGCTGATGGATTTATATACATTTATTGTGTATCCTTCAACTTTGCTAAAGTTGTTGATTATTTCTACAAGCTTCCTAGTTGATTCTCTAGGATTTTTTTAAGTAGACCATCATATCATCTGTAAAGAGTGTAGCTTAGTCCCGTCATTGCCTATTTTGATGCCTTCAATTTCTTTTTCTTCTTGAATTGCTACTACTAGTGTTTCTAGTACTATGTTGAATAATAGAGGTGATAATGGGCATCCTTGTTTCACTCCTTATCTTATTGGAAAGGCTTCTAATTTATCCCCATTGCATATGATGCTCGTTGATGGTTTTAGGTATATACTGTTTATTATTTTTAGGAAAGGTCCTTCTATTCCTATACCTTTTAGTGTTTTCAATAGGAATGGATGCTTTATTTTGTCAAAGGCTTTTTCAGCATCTATTGAGATAATCATGTGATTTTTGTTTTTTAGATTGTTGATATCAATTATGTGGATGGTTTTCCTAATGTTGGACCATCAAGGAAGATTCCTCAAACTATACCATAAAGGATGGATGTAAGAGAGAGATGAGGCAAAGAGACCACCTTGGAAGTGATTCTAGTGATCTAAATAAAAGTCTCTGAATGCAGATGAGGGTAAGGAGTGTGCGAAAGGAGGAAGATTTGAAAGATATTACAGATGAGGTAGCTAGGTGGCTCAGTGGATAGAGAGCCAGGCCTAGTGTCAGGAAGATTCATCTTCCTGGGTTCAAATCTGGCCTCAGACACTTCCTAGCCATGTTGGGAATTATCTTGGGAAGATCATTTAACTCTAATTGTCTAGCCCTTACTCTTCTTCTGTCTTGGAACCATTACACAGTTTTGACTCTAAGATAGGAGGTAAAAAATATCTTTTCTTAAAAAAGAAAAGATAATACAGGGTTTGAATCCAAAAGACTTGATATGAGTGGCAACACTTACAATAGAAATCAACAACAAATTTAATGATCTCAAGGATGGGAGAGATTTGGGGATAACCAAGGTTTTGCCTGGGAATTTGAGGCAGTAGTCATATCCAACAGGAATGAGGCAACAT
>NW_025393130.1:0-8492 GCF_016433145.1 Gracilinanus agilis
TATATGTATATATATATATATATATATATGAAGGGCAGCATTAAATAAATTAGTGGAGTATAAAAGAAATTACCTTTTAGATTTATGGACAGGGAAAGAGTCTGTGACCAAAGAAAGAGGGAGAAATGTCCTCAGATGATAAACTATATAATTTTGCTTACATAAAATTGAAAAGCTTTTTCACAAATAAAACAAATGCAGCTACATTAGAATATTTGCAGGTATCTCTAAAAGAGGAAAATTTCGAAGAACTGAATCAGATTTACAAGAAAAAAAAAGTTATTTCCAAATTGAAGAATGGTCAAAAAACTATGACTAGGAAATTTTAAGAGGAAGAAATCTAAGTAAGCTATCAGCAGATATATGAAGAAATTCTCAAAATCACCAGTAGTTAGAGAAATCCAAATTAAATGAACTCTGAGATTCCATCTCATACCTATCATATGAGAAAAATTTGCATAAAAGGGAAAAAACACAACTGCTGGAGGTGATTGTTTGGGGTTTCTGACCAAAAAATATTGTAGTTATGCTGCAAGAATCACTATTGAGCACATGAGGATGAAGATGAATTACACAATTTCTTATGAATCTGTGGTCAGTCTCTCCTATTATTAACCTACATCCATTCCTTCTATGACTCTCCTGGTAAAGGAACTATCATTCTGATATGTGGAAAGACATTTTTTTAGCCTAAGTTGACAAGATTTAGGAGAGGATTATTCCCTGTTGTACATTGGGTGGGTTCCCAAGTTTTGAGTGCATCTAGAATGGTTTTTGTGAAAGATCATTAAAATATCTAGATTTTTTTAACCCACAGGCCTACAAACCAGAAGTCCCTGAAAAACCAAATTAACCTCATATTGACTATACTTGTTTTTAAGTCATTATTCATATTCGTGCCAAGTCTTATTCTCCATTTTTCTAGCCAACTGACAATACAATACCAAACTAGTATAATATGGTGGGAAAAAATGGATTTGGAAACAGAGGACTTGAGTTTGAATTTTGCTAGTCTTTTCCCATCCCTCAGCCTCAAAATGAGGGTTTAGACACCTGAAGAGTCTTACAGTTTTTCTATGATTATCTGACCATAGAGTTTTGCAAAGTAAAATATTTTACCAATAGAAAGCTTGGCAAAGTAAAAGTAAAAATGTATATTATCTATTTATATAATGTATATAAAATATACATTACCAAAATATATATTATTTGCAACTAGGTGGCAAAGCAGGTCTGGAGTCGGAAGATTCATCTTCCTGAGTTCAAATCTGGCCTCAGACACTTGATAGCTATGTGACCCTGAGCAACTCACTTAACAATGTTTGCTTCAGTTTCCTCATTTATAAAATGACCTGGAGAAGGAAATGGAAAAACCACTGCAGTAACTTTGTCAAGAAAATCCCATTTGGGGCATGAAGAGCCAGACTGGTGTGCAACAATTGAACGACAACAACAAAGCTTACTTTCATTGGGTTTCTTGTCCATTCCTCAACTTTAGTAAAATTTGTACAAATTGAATTGTATTAGATCCACAGTTCCAGAGTTTCAAATGCCATTTTTTCAGCTTCAGGCCCCTCTGGAAAGAGAGAAGAAGGGGCAAGAAGAAAGTGGTTGGAGGGTTATGTTGAAAAAGCAAAGTAAGGATGAGTTTTGTGAATATCGATAGAGATTGGGAGGAGAGAATGAATAGATTTTTCAAAAATTCTTTCAAAGAGGAGGAGATTATAGGTTTTTATTCCTGACATTATAGGCTCAGAATATTTTCCTTACATGCTAAACATTTCTTCTGACCAGGATTGAAGGAGAGAGGGAATAGGAGCAGTAAGAAAGAGAAACACGACGCAAGGAATGCTTCAGAAATCTGGTCAGGGAAATTTGACTCAATGCTGTTATATGGTGGAAATTCAGGCTTGGGTATGGGATGCAAGCCTTCCTTAAGATTATAAGGTCTAATCATGGAAAGATATCAAGTGGAAAGACACAAAATCAGCATTTTGAAAGCTGAGCTTAAAAAAACTATCCTTAAAGTCATGATATCTCTTTGCAGACCTAAAAGGGATAAAAATAAAGAATGAAAACCCAGGTTTCACGTCTTAAATAATTTTCATTTAATCTGAAAGTATGGATTGAGCCAATTAGAAAAGACTGGGGATCTTGTTGTGATAGACTAATGTCATTAGCAATAGGAGCTAGTTTAACCAGTGGCTTGCCAATAGTGTCTTGGTATCAGAGCCTAGAATATCAAAGGGTAGGCAGTTCTCCTGGAGAGGCAGATGATAGATGGTCCCAGGTGGTCAAGTGATGAAGTGAAATCATTTATATCAAATATGGGCAAGGATTTGAAGTTGATACATAGGAATTATTATTTTTACAAGAGAACATAGATCCTTACATCTGGCATTCTTAAAAACTAAGAATAAAAAAGAAAAAGAAAATGATAGTAAGAAGATATATTTGGAAATAGACCTTAAAACACAGATTTCAATTTTTATTGACTTAGATTGTGTGCCCGGGCGTGTATACTTAAAATTCAAGCAAAGGAAAGTGTGATTGAGAAAGAGTACAAAAGCAAGATACAAAACTCTAATATGGTCACATGATTCCAAAACTCTTATGACATAAAATAGACAAGGAAATCTAAAAAAATCCAACAATATTTTAAAAAATAAAATATTGGGAATAACAGAAGAATTACCTTAATACAACCTCTCTTAGGGTAGACAGGAGAATAAAAACTGACAATAAAGACAGAGTAACCTAACTCTTATTTTGTCACTCTGACAAGGAAAATGATCTTTCGATTATAAGGGACAGAATAAAGCTTGCTCATCCAATATTCATATAGGGAATAAGCAGAGAGTTAACAAAGTTTATAAAGATTTATTAAACACTCAGTGGATGGAAGGTACTATGATAATTGATGGGGCTACACAAGAAAGACAAAAATAATTGGATCTGTTCTCAAGGAGCATTGAATGAGACAACATACAAATTAATCTGAACATAAAAAAACGTGGTGGATAAGGCAGTCAATGATCTTCAGAAAATGTTATAGAAGATATAGACATACTGCAGTTTTGGAGATTGCCAAATATCTTGATTTTCCAAACACATGTTGAGTACCAGCTATTTATAGCTAAGTGTGTTTGACTTTGATTCCTGGAGAAAAAAAAAAAAAAAGAAAAGAAAAATTCTAGAACATATTATTAAAGAGAGAGTTGGCATCCAGAAAAGGAGGGATGACCACAGAAGAGCTTGCATAAACTAATGACCTAGTCATTGTTAACTTCATTTACTAATTTTGACATGGCAAATAAAATGATAGATCAGAGGAATAAAGATAGAGGATATAGTTGACCAAGATTTTACCATGGTTTTAGCAAAGCATTAATCAAAGCTTTCTTATACTATTCATTTGGAAAAGATGAAAAGGCATAGACTACCTGATAGTATAGTTCATAGATAAAGGGATTTAAAATGGATTAAACTGAATTCACAGAACCAAACAATAGTCATTAATGTTTCAATGTCTACTTTGAAAAGAGATCTTTAGTGCAAAGCCCTAGGATCAAATGACACAAAGTTTACAAAGATAGCTAGCACGCTGATAGACAGTCAAGATCTCAAAAGATAGTGGCCATCTAAACCACTTGGATGGTTCTGAAAAGAATCTTAATTTGGTGGAAAGAGCAAGTCTTAAGCTTCAGTCAAAAATGCACATCAAGTACAAAATGTGAAGGTATACTTTTGTATCTCTTTGAGTTAAACAGATCTGGAGATTTTATGTTCTACACATTCAATATGAATCAAAAGTGTATTTTAATAGTCAAAAAAAACAAACAAACAAAAGTCTGAATTTACCTTTAGTGTTCAAAACTAGGGAGGTGGATGCAAGTTCTGCTCTTCTCTGACCTGGCCACATCACCTTGATGGAATTGTATTCAGCTCTGAGAATATTTAGAGAAGGATACTGATGAGCTAAAGAATATCTGTTTGAAAACACATTTTCAAGATAGTAAAAGGCCTAAAATTTATGACATATGAAGAAATGGTGTTCATCTAGTTTGGAGAATAAAATACACAGAAGAAATGACAGAAGCCTTCAAATATTAAAAGGTTGCCACCTTGAAGCACCACTACGTTGCACAATGGATAGAGCACTGGGCTTGGAATCAGGAAGATTCATCTTCATGAATTCAAATCTGACCTCAGATACTTCCTATTTATGTGATATTGGGCAAGTCACTTAAAACTCTTTGCTTCAGTTTCCTCATCTGTAAAATGATCTGGAGAAGGAATGACAAGCCACTCCAGGATCTTTGTTAAGAAAATCCAAAATAGGATCTAAAAGATTCAGACACAGCTAAAAATGACTGAATGACAATGCCTAAAAAGGGGAATTAAAGGTATTCTGCTTGGTTTCAGAGGGAAGAGTCATTAGCTATATGTGGAACTTAAAAAGCAGCCCATCTAGGCTTAAAATTAAGAAGATTTGAACAATTAGTACTGTTCTAAAGTGAAATGAGCTTCTTAGGGAAATGCCAGGTGCTCAGTTTTGGAAGTCTTATAGCAATAGTTAGAGAAAAACTTGCCAAGTATATATTAGCATGTGATAGTGGGAATAACGTACTTATTGATTTTGAGATTCTGCTTCTCTAAGTCTCTTAAAAAAAATTTACAGTCCATCTTGGAATCAATTCTAAGTATTGATTCCAAGTCAGAAGAGGTGTAAGGGCTAAGTAACTGGGGTTAAATGACTTGTCCAGATTCACCTAGCTAGGAAGTGTCTGAAGCTAGATTTGAAACCATGACCTCCTGTCTCTAGAACTGACTCTCAATACACTGAGCTACCTACTTGCCCCTCCTTAATCTCTTAATATTCTATATTTTATGCTCTAAGGGCTCTCAATTTATCATCTTATAATTCTTTCTTTTTATTATTAATTTGTATACACATATTTAATTTACACAAAGAGAATTCTGCTTACCAGATGCAATGATGGTCCAGTTATTAGCTGTCAGAGCAAGGAGGGCAAGAGATATATCCCCATGGTGGTAGTGGTGTCTGTAACAAATCTTGATGATGAAAATCTTTGAAAATAAAAACATAAGAAGGCATCACCTTCCCAATAAACACAGTTGTCCTTTGAGAACTCTTGGAAATTAGGCTGATCCTTGCATTAAGGAATAGGGAAAATTTCTTTTGGGTGAGAAATATAACCAAATGAGAGTAAATATTGGAGTAATGTCCTGAAACAATTCCAAAGTAATCTCTTTCCAAAAGTCCTCAATAGATAAGCAAACTGTAGACTAATAGAAGAATAGAATTGGGGCATTATACTATGGAAGCACCAGAAGGAAAAAATGATCATTGATATGATTTTTGAAGTCTTTGCCTTCTTAGTTTGTTGTATTTTTTTGCTGTAATTTACTGTGACTTGGGGGTGAGGGGGGCAGCTGGATGGCTCAGTGGATTGAGAGCCAGGCCTAGAGACAGGAGGAGGTCCTAGGTTCAAATCCAGCCTCAGACACTTCCCAGCTGTGTGACTCTGGGCAAGTCACTTAACCCCCATTGCTTAGCCCTGTAACAAATAAAAAAAATTAAATAGAAGGATACATATAAAAGATATTAGGGTCTAAAAATTTAAAAAAATTACTGTGACTTTGGAAAAGACAAATCACTCATGTTACTGTGATCAAAACAGGCCCATCGTTTATGTAATTTGCAGGCTGTCCTTTATTTTTTGTTAGCCTACACTATAGATACATGAAGAAAATAACAAAAATGGAGATTAAGTACCAAAATATTTTTGCACTCTTATACAAAAGAGTGTAATCAACCTATTGAGGATAGTTATAACATATTGCATTTCAGAAGCCTTAGTTCAGTGGTAACATTAAAACTTTTGTGAAACCTTATATATTACCAATTGAGAAAACCCATGAGAACCATGATAGTAGAGTAGACGGAGGGAATGCTCAAATCACCATGATACTCTGCTCCAACCAACCTTAAGATTATGCGAGGAAACAAATACTGAAGTGAAAGAACCAATAAGGAGGAGAGCAGTAACTTCTATGCAGAGAACCACTTTAATGGTAGACAGAAAGCTTCTGGTCCACTGGGGTAAGAAGAGAGCATAGCCAGCAGGAGGGCACAAGCCACCAGAAAGCCCCACTACCCTACATGTGCTGTTCCAGTTTCTGAACCTGGGCTCAAACCAACATCCAAATTCTGAGACCCTTCCTAAACCAACAGCAGTGCAAACCAATTCATACACTGTAAAGTTCTAAGTAAGCTTGTAGTAAGGTCCAGAATTCCAGTGAATGGCAGATTTCATTCCTGATCTATGTAAATCCAGAGTAAGGCACGAGACCCAGGCAAAGCTGAGAACTGAATCTCAGCTTAAGACAGCTGGCACTCCGAGTTTTGCTGTAAAATAAGAGCTAGCACCTCCACCCATCCTCAGCAAAGACAGTCTGCATGGTGCTGGCCTGTGGGAGTCCAGAAATACTAGCTAGCTCTTACCAAAGCTCAAAGCAGAGCCCCAGGGCAGGGCAGTCCACAGTGTGCTTAAATCTGATCAAGTACAGAGTGAGACCCAAAAAGCCCTTTCCCAAACCTGAGGATAGACTTTGAGCCCCAGCATAGGGTGGTTCACAGTGCTCTGATCTCTGCAAGTCAACAGCAGTCTCAGGGGGTAATTGAATGAGCAGGCTTTTGGGGCTCCCAGCCTACAGGTCATCATACCACCTTGGAAGAAGTGAAACTTTCAGACACCCAGAAAAAAAAAAAAGGCTACAGAAGTATGTAGGAGGTACTGAAGTTTAGGAAAGTGTACTCTCTACCCAAAGAACAGAGCCCCCACTTTTAAAATAAAAGTGAAAGTCATGAAAAAGTCTGGGGAAATGAGGAAATATAAACCATTGATTATTTTTCTGGAGACAAAGAGCAATGCACAGACAGAAGGTCACCATGAAAGCAAATGAAACACAGCTAAAGCTTCAGAGAAAAATATTAATTGGTATCAGAATCTAAATGAGCTCAAAAATATTTTCAAAAATCAATTAAGAAAGTCAGAAGAGGAGTCCCAAACAGAGTTCCGGGTTAAGATGGCAGCAGAGTAAAAAGCAGCTGCTTAACCTCTCCTAACCCAAGCATATAGGACTCCTCAAAGAGACATAAAAACAAATCCAGATGAACAAAGGCACCCCACAACAGGGCGCAGCATTGAAGGTACGTGGAATCGGGGCATTTCAATGCTATAAAGGGGTGAAACAGCTCTCACTAGAGCGCGAGCTGAGCAACCCCCTCCCCCACCTCACACCACCTACAGTGCCAAAGCCAGTACACAAGAGTTAAAGTAGGTTTGGGGCATCCATTAAGTCATTGGCAGCTCCAGGACCTGTTCCTGAGAGCAGCAAGACTTAGAACCCCAAGAGGCTAAAGAACGCATGGACTATGAACACAGACCTTGAGAGCCAGTGCGGGTGAAGTCATTGCCATAGGCACGGCCAATGATCTTGAGAGCAGGCTTGGACCTCTAGTGGGGGACCTTGTGAAGACAGGAGCACGGCTATGGAAGCAGCGCCCTGAGACTGTTGAAGGAGCCTTGGGCAGAGGGGCAGAGGCAGGGGGACCACCAGGAGTCTTGACCCTGAGAAGAACAAGACCTGAGACCGCGGGAGCCTAGAGAGAGCAGACAGACCCTGAGTAAGAGCATAAAGCAGAGAAGGCGCTGAGCTAACAATGGCAAACCAAAATCAGGAACCCCAGAAGAGAAAGATCATCAAGAAGAAATCTGTAACATTCGACAACTTTTACACAGAGAAAATCCAGACAACAGAGCAAACAGCAGAGGAAAACAAACAAGTAATCATATCCAAACCTTCCCAAAATAATGAAAACTGGTCACAAGCTATTGAAGAGTTCAAATCTGAGAAGATGAGAAAAATGGAAGAGATCTGGCAAGAAAATAACAGTTTAAAAGGCAGAATTTTGCAATCGAAAGTGAGGCTCAAAAATCAAACAAACTGATAAGCAAATTGAACACCAGAAATGACCAGATTGAAAAGGAAAACCAAAAGATTGGGACATTAATGCATTGCTGGTGGAGTTGTGAACTGATCCAACCATTATGGCTGGCAATTTGGAACTATGCTCAAAGGGCTATAAAAGAATGCCTGCCCTTTGATCCAGCCAAATCATTGTTGGATTTGTACCCCAAAGAGATCATAGATAAACAGACTTGTATGAAAATATTTATAGCTGCGCTTTTTGTGGTGGCAAAAAAACTTGAAAATGAGAGTATGTCCTTCAATTGGGGAATGGCCGAACAAATTGTGGTATATGCTGGTGATGGAATACTATTGAGTTCAAAGGAATAATAAACTAGAGGAATTCCATGTGAACTGGAAAGACCTCCAGGAATTGATGCAGAGAGAAAGGAGCAGAGCCAGAAGAACATTGTACACAGAGACTGGTATATTAT
>NW_025393131.1:0-1231 GCF_016433145.1 Gracilinanus agilis
AGAAAAGAGAATGGAAATGATCTTCATCTTAGGTCAGATAGGTAGGAAATAACAAAGCCAGAATTTGAGCCTACAATCTAACTCTAATTCCACATTTATTAAAAAAAAGGAATTTTAAGTGTATCATTTGTTGTATTCCACAAAAAACTAATTGTCAATTTCTAGTTAGAAAAAAAAGTTGTAATTTGTTTAGAATAAGTGATAGATTTTCCAATTTTTACTCCAAAGCTTGTCTTTCCTCTTGCCTCTTTCCTCCACTGCCCACATAAAATTCTTAAAAGTTATCATGGCTATCACTAGGCTCAAAAATTATTTTTGGTATGTGATCTTAAAGAAAGCCACAGATTTTGGGGTAGATTAATAGGATCACTGGATCTAGAAATGGAGGCTCCTTAAAGATCATCCAAACTAGCCTCTTTACCATTCAAAACGGGTAACTGAGTCCCAGGAAGGGGAACTGATTTGTCCAAAATCACTGCATTAACAAGTGTCAAAATTTGGATCGGAGTTCAGATCTACTGACTCTGGCCTTGGGCCAACTGTGGCCTTCATGTGAGAAGCCTGGCTCTTATTTATATAGCACTTAGCACAGTGCCTGGCAAATAGTAAACACTTAATAAAAGCTTACCTCCTACCTACCCTCTAAGGAGGAGCGACAAAGAGACAGTTTCCAGATTTGCTATGTCTTTGCTAAGGAATTAGGAGACACAAATGGCAGAGTATGCTTGAGAGAAGAGCTGTGAATTCCTGTGTGTAAACTGATGCATATGTTACTTTATCAATGTAAATATGCTTTGCATCCTAAGTGGGTTTGTGGGGGAGGGACAGTGTTGGATGTAAACACCCACCCTGACCTTTACCTCTCATTTCTAATCAATCACAAGGTCCCATTGATTCCACCTCTGCAATATGCCTGACATCCACATAAGGGGAAGGAGACCAATGGCTTACCAAACAAAATGGTCTGGCAGAGAATAAGCTCCCAGTGGAGAAATTGGTTCTCTCCCCCAACCCCTCACCAGCATTAGTGCTTCTGTCTTGAGGAAATGCTGAGATAATTTTCCTTTTCTTTCTTTTGTTTTTGTCCCCTTCAACTCCAGTGTCTGAGTTTATCTCTCTATTCTCACTGTTACAACTAGTATAACTAGTATAACCCTTTGTCACAATGCCTAGCACAAAACAAGTGCTCTAAATTCTTCCTTTCTTCCTTTCACCTACCCTTCTTCCCTCT
>NW_025393132.1:0-4679 GCF_016433145.1 Gracilinanus agilis
GGATGACCATTGTCACCTCTATTATTTAACATTGTATTGGAAACACTAGCAGTAGCAATTAGAGAAGAAAAAGAAATTGAAGGTATTAAAATAGGCAATGAGGAGACCAAGCTATCACTCTTTGCAGATGATATGATGGTCTACTTAAAAAATCCTAGAGATTCAACTAAAAAGTTAGTGGAAATAATCAACAACTTTAGCAAAGTTGTAGGATACAAAATGAATACACGTAAATCATCAGCATTTCTATAATTTCCAACACATTGCAGCAGGAAGAGTTAGAAAGAGAAATTCCATTTAAAATCACCCTAGACAATATAAAATACTTAGGAATCTATCTGCCAAGACAAACACAGGAATTATACGAACACAACTATGAAACCCTTTCCACCCAATTAAAATTAGATCTAAACAATTAGAAAAACATTGAGTACTCATGGGAAGGATGAGCTAACATAATAAAAATAACAATCCTACCCAAATTAATTTACCTATTTAGTGCTATACCTCTCATACTACCAAAAAGCTTTTTTTACTGAATTAGAAAAAAACTATAACAAAGTTCATTTGGAGGAACAAAGACCAAGAATATCAAGGGAAATAATGAAAAAAATATGAAGGAAGGTGGCCTAGCAGTACCAGATCTTAAACTGTACTACAAATCAATAGTCATCAAAACAATATGGTACTGGCGAAGACACAGAAAGGAGTATCAATGGAATAGAATAGGGGTAAGTGACCTCAGCAAGAAAGTTTTTGATAAACCCAAAGAACTCGGATTTTGAAACAAAACCCCACTATTTGACAAAAGCTGCTGGGAAAATTGGAAAACAATATGGGAGAGATTGGGCCTAGATCAACATCTCACACCCTCTATGAAGATAAACTCAGAATGGGTGAATGACTTGAATATAAAGAAGGAAACTATAGGTAAATTGGGTGAGCACAGAATAGTATACTTGTCAAATCTATGAGAAGGGAAAGATTTTAAAACCAAGCAAGAGTTAGAAAAAAATCACAAAATGTAAAATAAATAATTTTGACTACATTAAACTAAAGTTTTTGTACAGACAAAACCAATGCTACCAAAATTAGAAGAGAAACAACAAATTGTGAAAAAATCTTTATAACAAAAAACTCAGATAAAGGTCTAATCACTCAAATATACAAAGAGCTAAATCAATTGTACAAAAAATCAAGCCATCTCCCAATCGATAAATGGGCAAGGGACATGAATTGGCAATTTTCAGGTAAAGAAATCAAAAGTATCAATAAGCACATGAGAAAGTGTTCTAAATCTCTAATAATTAGAGAAATGCAAATCAAAACAACTCTGAGGTACCACCTCACACCTAGCAGATTGGCTAAAATGACAGCAAGGGAGGGTAATGAATGTTGGAGGGGATGTGGCAAAATTGGGACATTAATGCATTGCTGGTGGAGTTGTGAAGTGAACCAACCATTCTGGGTGGTGCAAGAGGGAGATTTTAGGTTATATATATATTTAAAGTGTGGCTGCCAGGAATCAATAATTCAGATTGATTCCATAATTAAAATAGACCCAAGTCAGGATAGGGTTTAAGGTAGTTTATTTACAATTAGGAAGGTAAAAGGTAGGGAAATAAAGAGAGGGAGAGGCTAGTCCAGGCCTGCAGAGGCCTGGATGGGGAGAGAAAGTTAAAAGGCTAATTAAAGTAAATACACGCCACAAGGCCTTAGCAATCAGAGAGGCTAGAAGCCTATTTAAGGTAGAGTTTGGAAAACACCAAGGTAGGCCAAGGAAGTCAGCCCAACTTACCCACGTGACCATTCAGAGTGGAAGCAGCCTGAGGTCTCAGCCGAGAACCTTAAGCACCAAGTTCAAAGCGGGAACTGCCCCAACAGGAAGTAACCAACATACTTGAAGAGATAGTGTCTTTCGTCACTTCCTGTGGGTCCACCTCTAATTCAAGTGGACAAATGGAAGCCTCTACACTGATTTGGACTGTCTAAAGGGCAGTCCCTTGTTCTTGATTTGTTACTTATTGTCATGTGTGGGTAACTCATCTCCCCTCCCCACTAAGGGAGGTGGGGATAATATCATCTCGGGTAAGTAGAGTTTTGACTATGAATGGGCTAGAGCTAATTCCATTTACACAGTGGATATTTGGAACTATGCTCAAAGGCTATCTGCCTTTTGATCCAGCCACAGCACTGCTTGGATTATACCCCAAAGAGATAATAAGGGAAAAGACTTGTACAAAAATATTTATAGCCACGCTCTTTGTGGTGGCAAAAAATTGGAAAATGAGAGAATGTCTATCAATTGGGGAATGGCTGAACAAATTGTGGTATCTGTTGGTGATGGAATACTATTGTGCTCAAAGAAATAAAGAACTGGAGGAATTCCACGTGAACTGGAATGACCTCCAGGAATTGATGAAGAGTAAAAGGAGCAGATCCAGGAGAACATTGTATACAGAGACTGATATACTGTGGTACAACTTCTCTATGAGCAGCAATGCAAGGATCCAGACCAAAGCTGAGGGATTTATGAGAAAGAAAACCAGCCACATTCAGAGGAAGAACTGTGGGAGGAGAAACATAGAAGAAAAACAACTGCTTGAACACATGGGCTGATGGGGATATTATTGCGGATGTAAACACTAAATGATAACTCTAGTCCAACTATCAATAATATAGAATTAGGTCTTGATCAATGATACATGTAAAACCCAGTGGAATTGTGTGTTGGCTAAGGGGGGTTAGAGCGATTTGGGGGAGAGGGAAAGAACATGAAATTTATAACTAGGAGAAAATATTCAAAATAAAAATAAAAAATTAAAATAAATTAAAAATAAATTAAATGAAAAAAAAAAAAAGATCAGTCCTGCAATTACCATGAGCAAAGTGGTCAACCATAGAGACTAAGAGAAAAGGCATGAATACCAATTGGTGGCTTGGGCATTGGTCTGCTCCCTTCCTTGGATCCTACCACAGATCCTATATCACCCTACAATAGTTAGCATAGAAACAACAGGATTCTCCCAGTGCCATACAGGGTCTACCCTGCTTGAGGAACAGGAGGCCCAACCCCTGCCTATTTTGAAGTACCATCTCAGCCAGAGAGGACAATTATTTTTCTAAGAAATTAACAGAGGTTTCCAATTCACTAAGGTCTAGGTCAATCTGCTGTGAGAGAGACTGGAAATTTTGAGTGCCTTGAACCAGGGAAGTATAAGAATGGGTGCTCTACAGTGCTGAAGAAGACCAGGGAGGTGTTTGTCAGTGTGTGTTCAGTCTACACTGAGGGCAGAGGTGCCAGGGCTGGATCTAGGGGAGAATGAGTGGGAGATTTTGAGCACAAAGAGAAGGGGAGAGGCTCAGAGGAGTGTTGCTGCACTGGCAATGCAGCCCCCTTCTGGGCCAAGCAGTTTTATCCTGCAAAACAAGCTTTATCAGGGTTCCCTGGTTTCCCATATATTATTCCCTGGACCTCATGAGCCACTGAGAGGTCTATGATAGAAGTCCTGAACCCCACCCCCCCTTTCTCTGTAGGGTGACATTGGGGTTTATCTGGCTCCACAGGGCAGGGGTCTCCTGTCCCCAGGCTGCACAGAGAAATTTACCAGGCACTTTGCAGGGCATTGGCCCTGCTGATAGACAAGCATATAAATGAACTTTAGCCAACATCAATTCCCCATTTGTGCCACTGCCCCACCCCTGTAAGAGCCTGCTGGATCCCTCCAGCCCATTCCCAGGAGGCTTCATTGTCCCATCTCAATTCTCCCTCTACTAGTAATGGAGTGAAACATTTGATTCAGTGTCAGGTAAGGGTATATAGTGGGAGCAAAGGAATTTTCCTGCCTATAGGTTTGCCTGAAAAATTTCTACATTATGGGGGTATAATGTCTTATGCTGTCCCTCTCCTCCAAATATCTAAGGGAACAGGGATGATGGTTTCTGTCTTCCATAGCTTCTTCAGAGCTGATAAGGGGTATTGAATCCCTGGGAGGAGGAGGGAGGGGCTGTGGACACAGGGTCTTCAGGGGCGTGTCAGCAGCTAATGCCTCGATCCTGAAAGTTTGGAGAACTGAAGGATATGTCCAGTGACTGTTACCCTTGACTAGCAGACAGTTCAGGAGGGGGAGAGTCATTCCCTAAGGCAGACATATAGAAACCAGAACTGGGGCAAAAACTAGATATAACAGAGAGAATTAGTACAATAGAAATTGATATTAAACATTAACATTTGGGTATCTTAACCAACAGACTTTGTCTCCAGAAATCATCCTCTGACAGGAATTAATCCCTTTAGGAAATTTGATTCCCAAGTTGTAGAGTTGACATGTGATGTTTCTGTTAAAGAATATTCTTTTGCAAAGCCCACATTTACATCTTAGCTATAAACAGTTGAGTAACAATATTTCAAAGGTGAGTTTCTTTACCCCAGATCCTGGAAATCCAGAAAGCTTTGAGTTATTTTTCTAAACACAAGATCCAAACTTTAATTGTGGTAAATCAAGGCTACCCATACAAGCCATTTATTAATAACTCTACCTAGTTCTCAAAGTATTTTCCCTAACAATTTGATAATTTTCAATTATTAATATAATAGGTTATTTGGGGAAATGGAAACTTTTATTTCTACAATTTACATTATGTGCTGATTATGGGAATTTTTAACAAAAGAGAAGGCA
>NW_025393133.1:0-11216 GCF_016433145.1 Gracilinanus agilis
TTTGTTTTAAACCATCACCTTCCATCTTAGAATCAGTCCTGTGTATTGGTTCCAAGGCACAAGATCAATAAGTACTGGGCAATGGGGATTAGAGGACTTGCCCAGGGTCACATAGCTATGAAGCATCTGAGGCCAAATTTGAACCTTTCATCTCTGAGCCTGACTCTCAATCCACTGAGTCAGTTTGCTATCTACAATAACAGTATTAAATGCATAAAATAAATTATACAAAGGATTAAAAAGGAAACCAATTATATCCAAAATCAATTAGAAAAAAAAAAAACAAGTTCACAGACCCCAGGTAAAGAAGCGTACTCTACAATGGTTCTTATTTGGAAAATAAAAATGCTCATTTCTGAATGTCCTCTTCTCCCTGTCCCTTCAAGTGGATAACATTGTTCTATCACTGAGGAATGATATTTAAGTCAATAGTTTTTGACCTTCTCCCCACCCCCCCCACCCCAAGTAGCTTAGCAGAGCTGCTGGTGGAGTTCATCCACCAGCCAAGAAAGAGCTAAGTAATGGTCAGCATGGAAGAGCAAAAGTCAGGATCCTGGACTCTGCACCACCTTGGGATCTCCCCACCTGAACCACTGCCCTCTCCTGACAGAGGGCATGGTTGCAGGGCATAGGCTGAGACAGACATTTTTGTGGATATGGCAATGCAGTGATATTTAGTGATTGACTGTACATATCTGTAATAAGGGTTTGGTTTTCTTTCTTTTTTTGATGGGGATAGAGGAAGGGAAAAAAGGTAGGTTTTGATTGATTGGAATTTTTAATTAATTATAATTAATTGGTTAAAAATTTAAATCCAGCCTAGTGCCCAAGTCAAAGCATCCTCCAAGTTTACAGGTGGAAGGGTTCTCAGGGGCCATCTAATCTGAGAAGGATTCCTACTCTAACACACCTGAGAAGTAGAGGGATGGCCCAGTCCACTTCTAGAGTGTCCTGGACAGCTGTTAGGAAGACTTTTCTGAAAACCAGCCCCCTTTTGCCTCGTTGTCACTTCCTTCTGCCCTCCTCGGCCAAAGAGAACAAATTGAATTCTTTTTCCTCATGTCAGCCCTTTCAAGGCTTTGAGACCATGATCACACCAGAGTCTCATGGCTCTAAGGCCTGAAGTCACTTCTGTGGCCACAGAGGCCATAAGCACATTTTCCTCATCCCCATTGCTAGCTTTACAAAGGGGGGATGCTACGTCTTTAAAAGCACATTTTCCATTGTTATAAAATTATATTACATTATGAAATTACATTGTATGGATTGTTGAATTATATTATATTTTCCAACGTTATAAAAATGAGGAAATACCTTTTTTTACAAGTGAAGAATGGAGGCCTGAGAAGAAGGGATAACTTGAACCTGAGGATGCCTGCACCCCCTCACATGACACATCCTCAAGAAGACCCCTCAGAGCTCCAGAGTAAGGTCCCTGAACTGGAGGAGATTTTTGTGCTAGTGTAGGCTAAAGGTACTGAACCTTTCCCTACCAAAGAATAAAAATAAAAATAAAAATAAAAATGGTGTTGCCACCATAGAGCTAAGGGCAAGGGTAAGCAAGGGTAATCAAATGGTTCAAATGAAAGCTTTGAATATGTTTCTTTTTCCACCCTCCTGACACTTGTGGGAATAGAAGAGTCAGTGAGCCCTCAGAAGTTCTAATTGCCATCCAGTGCTCAAGTCACTGGGCTCGTGGCCTCCCTCCAAATCCCTGTCCACCTCATCTCAATGTGGCGAGGGCCAACTTCTCCACTACTGAATTGCTCTCAGGTGTAGAAGCTGTTCCTTAGGCATTGCTGGAATTGGCAGTCCTGTTCCATCCTTCCATGGCCAAGCAAAACAACAAAGCAACCTTACAACCAAGTTCCACCATGTCTTCCCTTCTCCACTCTAAACATTTCCAGTTCCTTCAAAGTGTCTCTGTTGGAATAGCAGTGAAGCTTCTTGCCATCTTGGTCACCCTCTTGTGGATCCTCTCCAGCTTAATTTTTTTAAACCCTCACCTTCCATCTTAGAATCAATACTGCGTATTGGTTGCAAGGCAGAAGAGTGGTAAGGATGAGGCAACAGAACTTAAATGACTTGCCCAGGGTCATACAGCTAGTGAGTTGTGGTCAGATTTGAATGCAGGACCTTCCATCTGTAGGTCTGGCTCTCCAACCACTGAACCACCTAGCTGTTCCCTCCAGCATAATTTCTAAAATGACCTTCCTAAATGTGGTGTCCAAAACTGGTAGAAAGAGCACAAGATTGCAAAGTCAAGAGGACCTGGGTTCAAGCCCCAGTTGTTCTTGACTTATTTAGTCATGTCTGACTCTTCATGACGCCATTTGGGGATTTTCCTGGCAAAGATAACTGGAGTGGCTTGCCATTTCCCTCTCCAGTTCATTTGACAATTGAGGAAACTGAGACAAATAGTTTTAAGTGATTCGTCCAGGGTCACACAGCTAGTAAGTGTCTCTGACCTGATTTGAACTCATGAAGATGAATCCTCCTGATTCCAAAGCTAATTCTCTATCTACTTTGCCACCTAGCTGCCACCAAGTCCCAGTTCTAATGGGTGACACCTGCTGAATCACTCATTTCTATATCTATAAAATGGGGGCAACAATTCTTACCCAATGTACTTCACAGGGCTGTTGAGAGGAGAGCCCTTTTTAAATTTATATTTCCATCAATGTGACCTGGCCCTGCAATGCTGGCAGACAAAAAAGCTAATGAGGGACTTCCAGGTTAAGGTGTCTGCAGAGTAGAAACAGGGCGCTTTACTCTCCTCACTGACCCATAAAGTATACCTCCAAAGGACAAAAAAAATCTAATCCAGATGAAAGAAGGGACCACACAATAGGGCTTGGTATTGAAGATACATGGGATTTGGGCACTTCCACACTATAAGGGGTGGGGAATAGCTCCCATAAAAACACAAGCTGATCAACCCTCCCCAACCCCACTTTTAGTACCAGAGTCAGAGGCTGTGCACCAGAGTTAGAGCAAGCAGGGGCACAAAATCTAGCTCCTTGGCAGCAAACTGGCACCACTAGGAGCTTGCCCCTGAGAGCAGCATCACCTGAGAACCCAGGTGGCAGGAAAACTCAGACCTTGGACACCGGAGTAGGGCTGAGTGAGGCAGCAGAGCCCAGCGTGCTCAGACTCAGGGGAAAACCTCAGGTGGAGGAGCAAGCGTGGGCCAATTTCCGGGCTCTGGGCAGCCAACTAGGACCACGGGGGCTTGGCCCTAAAACAGCTAGACCAGAGACCCCAGGAGGCTGGGGAGCACAGACCATGAGGCTGGGAGGGGCCGCGAACAGCAGAGGTCTAGGAGATGGTGGAAGCCAGAAGACTAGCAAAGTTACCTCAGGCAAAACTACTGCTTAGCTCCATACAAAGAGAATCTACTCAGACTTTTGGCAGATCAAGCATAATGATGCCAAGCAAGGCCCAAGAAATAACCACCAAAAAAAGCTCTAACACTTGATAACTTTTGCACAGAAAAAAACCAGAAAACAGAGGAGGACAAACAATTGAAGACATCCAAACATTCCCAAAAAAATGAAAATTGGTCACAAGCTCTTGAAGAGTTCAAATCTGAGATCATGAGGAAGATGGAAGAGATCTGGCAAAAAAAATAACAGTTTAAAAGGTAGAATTTCACAATTGGAAATTGAGGTTCAGAAATCAAATAAAATGATAAGCAAATTGAAGACCAGAAATGACAAGCTAGAAGCCATGAAGAGCGACATAGACTAGCTTGAAAAGGAAAACTAAAAGATTATAGCCAAAAACCAGTATCTAAAGGCTAGAATTGGGGAAGTAGAAGCCAATGATCTCACAAGACAGCAAGAATTAATAAAGCAAAGTCAAAAGACTGGGAAAAATAGAAGGAAACATGAAATATCTCAATGAGAAGATAATAGATCAAGAAAACAGGTCTAGAAGAGACAACTTGAGAATTATTGGTCTTCCAGAAAAATAGACACCAACCATTGGGCCCTTCTTTCCCTGCTCTTTTAATGAAGAACCTTGACCTTAAAGTAAATGCACAACCTGCTGGGCTCCTAAGCACCTAACCAGGAAAAGAGGCTTCCTACTCTTGCCTGCAGAGTTACTATTTCTCAATTACTCAACCCTCTCTTTGTCAACTCTCAGCTGATTCCACTTGGATGGCAAGTTTCTTGCTTATGAACAAACGCCCACATCTGAGTGACTAGTCTCTATCCATCTCCATGTCTTTGGATGACTAGTGCCAGAGACATGACTTGTACCCTTAAATTGATCCAGTGCTAAATAGATCATTGGTGGGTGTGGGGACCCATGTGTCCTCATTGACTCACCAAACAGATGGTTGTTCTCTTATCAAACTCTATCACACAGGCCAATGTAAAAAGGAAAGCCAAAACCAAAAACCTTCCCCAAGGATGCTCACAGTACAGAACACATAATCTCATTGGGGAAAGCCATCCAGGAAAGCAGCTTCCCTGGAACCAGAGAGGTCTGGCCAGGATATGCAAAGATGAATTTTCACTTGGCTTTTTTGCTCTTCTTTCTGCTAATAAACTCTGTTCTATGGCTACAATATAAGCTTTATAAGAAATGACAATAATGATGAGAACAAAGAAACATGAAAGACTCTCTGAACTGATCCAGAGTGAAGTAAGAAGAACAAGGGGTGGGGAGGGGAAGCAAAGTAAATAACAATGAGAACAAAATGATCAGACGGGTAGCTCAGTGGATTGAGAGCCAGGCCTAGAGACAGGATGTCCTAGGTTCAAATCCGGCCTCAGACACTTCCCAGCTGTGTGACCCTGGGCAAGTCACTTGACCCCCATTGCCTACCCTTACCAATCTTCCACCTATAAGTCAATACACAGAAGTTAAGGGTTTAAAAATTTAAAAAAAAAGAGTTGGATGACACTAGTGGTCATAGTCATAGATTTAGAACTGGAAATAGCCTCGGAGAACCTTCTCATTTGACACATGAGGAAACAGGCACAAAGAGTAACTTGAAAGCCTTGCTCAGACTTGCTCACTGTCACATAGCCAAGAAATGTTTGAGGCGGGATTTGAACCAAAGTATTCCTGATTTCAGATCAAATGTCCAGTCATCAGACCCAGCCCCCTTATTTTACATATCAGGAAAGTTAGATGGTTGTGTGACTTACCCTTGGTCACATATCCAGTATCAGAGATGGGATACTTGGTCTTCTTGATATCAAGTCCAATATACTTTGCTGCCTCTCATTTGAGATAGAGAGCATTACATTCTGTGGTCACCACTACTTATTTGTTTAGCCATTTTTTTAGCCTTATCCAATTCTTCATTACCCCATTTGGGGCTTTCTTGGTAAAGATTCTAGAGTAATTTACCATTTCCTTCTCTAACTCATTTGACAGATAAGATCAGACAGATAAGATTTGAGGCAAACAGGGTTAAGTGACTTTCCCAGGGTCACACAGCTAGTAACAGAGGCCTGATTTGAACTAATGAAGATGACTCTTCCTGACTCAGGGCCTGGTGCTCTGTGAACTATGGCCACAACTAGCTATGTGATGACCACTAAAATGAACTCCAAAAGAGTTGCAGAGTTAGAAGGGTCATTAGAGGTCTGATGCTCTGTTGACAATTTTTACCAGTCTATGATATTTTTTATTTCCAAAGCTACCTCTTTATTTTCCCCCCTTTCTACAGATTTTCTTTTCCTCCCTTCTTTTCTTTCTTTAATTTCTTTCTTTCTTTCTTTCTTCATTCCTTCCTTCCTTTCTTTCTTTTCTTCCTTCCCTCTGAATAGTAGGAAAATATTGAACCCCTGGAACTACATTACCCAAACTTCCTTTCTGTATTACCCACAATTCCTTTTGCCTTGCCTGTACATGAGTGTTTATGTGGTCTGTATTTAATTAGTGTTTGCTGTGCCACGCCCCCTCTCTTGCACGTGAATGGAGTGCTGACCTGTCCTGGTGGGCGGAGCCTCTCTCTTCCACGTGAGCTGAGTGGGAAAGGCTCCCCGGGTCTCTCTAGCTCTCTAAGTTAATATTAATAAATCCTTATAAATATCCTACTTTGGAGGCATTGAATATTAATTTTAAAATCTACAGGGGCTGAACGAGGAGACTGTCTGGCTGGGAGCTGGGGTCTCTCATGATACTCACATCGAAGGGGCTCAGATGGAAGAGGGAAAGCTGGGGGCTTCCTAGAAATGTCAAGGCAGGCATCAGGAAGTTCCCTACTAGAGGGTCTACCCCAAAGTATTTCCCACAAATTTCAGACTTTTAAGAGGGTGGGTAGTGTGTGATCCCTGACCTTGTCCCATGAGGAATGTCAGCATGGTCAAGGGCTAGATTTGCTGTACCCCCTGCATCCAGCTGGGACAAGGAGACTGTGGGCTTGGACAGGACCTTCTTTTGCTCAGCTCTGGGCCAATTCAGTTTGCATTTCTTGATTAAATGTCCAGAGCCCTTGGTGAGAACATTAATCTTGAATTTGGAAGCCTATTCCTTGATGCTCTTCTCTTGGATCTGTTTGCTCATTGGAAAAGTGACATCCAGGCAGTGTTGAGAAGTGTTTCATCTGAGTGATCACAGGAAAACAATTGAGTCAAAACCAAAAGAGAAATAGGGTTGCTTCCCAATTGGGTAGTCCTTGGGGAAGAAGGAGGAGAATCTAATCTGATATCAGGAGGCAAAGTCCTGTGCCCTGAACAAAACTCCAGTGAGTTGTCCAAGGGCATCCAAGTGTGGCTGAAACTCCCAGAGCACTGATTATCAGGGGCTGAGCATTATGGGAATATCTGTGAATCCTTATTTGAACAAATCAGACTTTAAACACAGCAGGGCCCTGTTTCTTCCTTCCTGTAGGCCTGAATTTGATTCTGCTTGTCAGTCATGCTCTGTTGATTTCTGCATGAAATTCATCCTTGGTGCAAAAGGCACATTTTTCAACTCCTTACAAAGCATGTTACTCTGATATTGGTTTGCTTAAGTCAGCACTTGTGTCCTCTGCAGAGCTGGAGCTAGGAATTTTGTACTCAGGGCCAATTCAGTTGAGTGGAGTGTGTGGATGCGCATAGAGAACTCTTTGGTACAGTCATCCCAGAGAGGAAAGAACCTGTTTTTCAGAGAGCACAGCCTGTAGCCCTGCATCTCAGCTGATGCTCCCCTTGACTTTCCAGCTCCCAGGAATAGGTGGAAGGGCATGATGGTGTCACAATATTGGCAGCCAGTTCTTTTGGGCTCTGGGAAGTTGAATAAGGAAGAATAAGATGAAGATGCAGAGAGGCCAATTTAGATCCAATGGAAAACCAATTTATTCACAGTTATACCAATTCCAAAGTGGAATGAGGAGCCTTGGGAGGTGGTAAGTCTCCCCTTCACTGGAGATACTCAGGTGGAGGCTGAGGGATCACTTGTCTGGGATGCTTTTTAGGAGTGATTCCTGTCTAGCATGACTTGAACTAGATGGTCTACGAAGTCCTTTGTAATTCTGAGGTTGCGGGATTATTTAATTCTCTAAGGAATGCTCCCTTGGCCTCTTATCTCATTGAGATATTTCATGTTTCCTTCTATTTTATCAGTCTTTTGACTTTTTTTTATTTGTTCTTGCTGTCTTGAGAGATCATTAGCTTCTAATTGCTCAATTCTAGCCTTTAGTGACTGGTTTTCCTTTTCGATACGGTCATTTCTGGTGTTCAATTTGCTTATCAGTTCATTTGATTTCTGAGCCTCAATTTCCAATTGCAAAATTCTAACTTTTAAACTGTTATTTTCTTGCCAGATCTCTTCCATCTTTCCCATCATCTCAGATTTCAACTCTTCAATAGCTTGTGGGCAGTTTTCGTTATTTTGGGAAGGTTTGGATATGATTACTTGTTTGTTCTCCTCTGCTGTTTGCTCTGTTGTCTGGAGTTTTTCTGTGTAAAAGTTGTCGTGTGTTACAGATTTCTTCTTGATGATCTTTCTCTTTTGGGACTCTTGTCTCTGGCTTGCCATTGTTAGCCCTGTGCCCTCTCAGGTTTATCCTCACACTCAGGGTCTGTCTGCACTCTTTAGGCTTCTGAGGTCTCAGGTCTAGTTGTTCTCAGGGTCAAGCCTCCTGTTGGTCCCCTTGCTTGTTCCTCTGACTGAGGCTCCTTTAACAGTCTCAGGGCTCTGCTTCCACAGTTGTGCACCCTCTGCACTGGGTCCACACTCAAGGTCCATGCCTACTCTCAGGTTCCGTGTCTGCTTTTGCGTCAGAGCCCTCACTTGTGTCTGTGCTCAGGGTCTGTGATCAAAGTCTGAGCATTCTTTAGCCTCTTGGTGTATTAAGTCCTGCTGCTCTCAGGAGCAAGCCCTGGTGATCCCAGGGAGCTGCCAAGGACTTAATGTGTGCCCCAAACTTGCTCTAACTCTTGTGTGCTGGCTTTGGCACTGTAGGTAGTGTGGGGTGGGGGAAAGGGTTGCTCAGCTCAAGATTTAGTGAGAGCTGTTACCCCCCCTTATAGCAGGGAAATACCCCGATTCCACGTACCTCCAATGCTGCGCCCTATTGTGGGGTCCCTTTGCTCCTCTGGATTTGTTTTTATGTCTTCTTGAGGAGTCCTACATGTTTCGGTTAGGAGAGGTTAGGCAGCTCCTTTTTACTCTGCCGCCACCTTAACCAGGAAGTCTCATGATTTATGACATTGAAAGGATCCATAGATCACCCTCTACATTAGACACTGAAAAGACAACCATCAGGAATATAATAGCCAAATTCAAGAGCTTCCAAGTAAAAGAAAAACTTTTACAAGAAGCCAGAAAGAGACCATTCAGATATCAAAGAGCAACAATCAGGATCACACAGGATCTGGCAGCCTCCACACTAAAAGAACACAAGGCTTGGAATATGATATTCAGAAAGGCAGGAGAACTGGATCTACAACCAAGAATCACCTACCCATTAAAACTAACAATATACTTCCTGGGGAAAGTTTAGGCATTCAGTAGGATAGATTTCCAATTATTTGCACAGAAAAGACCAGGAATAAATAGAAAGTTCAATATCCAACCAAAAAAATCAAGAGAAACATGAAAAGGCAAATAAGAAACAGAGGGGAAAGAAAAAAAACTTGTATTTTTTAAATTTCCCTCATTAAGGGCGTGAATATGATCTAATTATTGGTATTCCTATGTGGAGAAATGTTATGTATAATTCTCTGTAAGGAACTCTATTCACTATTATAGTATTCACTATTATAGTAATTAGAAGAATTATTCATAGGGAGAGGTTGGAATACTAAATGGTCTAGGATGATATGGGGGTGGGAAAGAGGGAGGTGAATACTAGAGGACAACATGAGAAACTTGAATGAATAAGAAAAATAGGACACAAATTTACACACAAAGAGGGCATGGGATGGGGAAGGGATGAATACTATTATAAGAAGCAGAGGAAGAGAGCATTAAGAGGTAATATTTAAGCCTTACTCTCAGTAATTAACGCCGAGAGGAAAGAGTAGCTTTATCCATTAGGATATAAAACTCTATCTAACCCTACTGAGAAGGTCAGAAGGGATAAACCAAGGGGAGCAGGGGAGTGGGGAGGTCAAAAAAGGGAGAGGAGAAGAAGGGGGAAGGAATTCATTAGGCCTTAAAAATAAAAAGAGGGGAACAATAAGGGAAGGGGCAGAAAGGGAAGTAAATTAAGGGAGGGGACAAGGGTTACTGGCATAAAGCAAACCACTGGTTTAAAAAGAAATAGTGTAAGAAGAAGGGGTAGAACTAGGAGAGGATGCCAAAATGTTGGTGAATACACAACTGATAACGTGAATGGGATGAACTGGCTCATAAAAAGGAAGCAAATAGCAGAGTGGATGAGAAACCAAAATCCTACCATAGGTTGTCTACAAGAAACACATATGAGGCGGGTAGACATACACAGGTTTAAGGTAAAGGGCTTGAGCAAAACCCTTAGGGCGTCAAATGAGAAAAAGAAGGCAGGAGTGGCAATTATGATTTCTGACAAAGCCAAAGTAAAAATAGAAATGATTAAAAAAGACAGGGAAGGTCATTACATCCTGATTAAAGGCAGTATAGACAATGAGGAAATAACATTGCTCAATATGTATGCACCCAATGGCATAGCAACCAGATTCATAAAGGAGAAACTGGCAGATCTCAAGAAGGGAATAGATAGTAAAACCATACTAGAGGGAGATCTAAACATCCCTCTTTCAGATCTAGACAAATGAAACCAAAAAATAAATTAGTAAGAGGTAAGAGAGATGAATGAAGTCCTAGAAAAATTAGATTTAATAGATACGTGGAGAAAAATGAATAAGAACAAAAAGGAACACATCTTCTTTTCAGCTACACATGGTCCATTCACAAAGACTGACCATGTAATAGGGCATAGAAACATTGCAAACAAATGAAAAAGAGCAGAAATAATAAATGTAACCTTCTCAGATCATAATGCAATAAAAATGATATTTAGTAACGGCACCTGGAAAGGCAAACCAAAAACTAATTGGAAATTAAATAATATGATTCTCCAAAAGCAGCTAGTCAAAGAAGAAATCATAGAAACAATCAACAATTTCATTGAAGAGAATGACAATGATGAGACATCCTACCAAATGCTGTGGGATGCAGCCAAGGCAGTACTCAGGGGGAAATTTATATCCTTTAGTTCATATATTAACAAATTAGGGAGGGCAGAAATTAATGAATTTGGCATGCAACTTAAAAAATTAGAAAGCTAGCAAATTTAAAATCCCCAGATGAAAACTAAATTAGAAATACTAAAAATCAAAGGAGAAATTCATAAAAATGAATGTAAAAGAACTATTGAATTAATCAATAATACTAGAAGCTGGTATTTTGAAAAAAACATAAAATAGACAAAGTACTGGTAAAGCTAATAAAAAAGGAAAGAAGAAAACCAAATTAATAGTATCAAAGATGAAAAGGGAGATCTCACCTCTAATGAAGAGGAAAGTAAGGCAATCATTAAAAAGTATTTTGCCCAATTATATGGGAATAAATTTAGCAATCTAGGTGATATGGATGAATATTTACAAAAATATAAATTACCTAGATTAACAGCAGAAGAAATAGAATACTTAAGTAATCCAATAGCAGAAAAAGAAATTGAACAAGCCATCAAAGATCTCCCTAAGAAAAAAATCCCCAGGGCCTAATGGATTCACCAGTGAATTCTATCAAACATTCAAAGAACAATTAATTCCAATACTACA
>NW_025393134.1:0-5711 GCF_016433145.1 Gracilinanus agilis
TTCACAACTTCCTGTCTGAGTTAAAATGGTGGAGCACTCCAAATTATTTGATTAAGTTAAGATAGAGAAATTCTCTTAAAGAATCAATACTGTGTATTGGTTTCAAGGTAGTAGAGTGGTAAGCACTAGGCAATGGGTGGTGAAGTGATTTGCCCAGAGTCACACAGCAGAGTGAATTTTAAAGATGACTGCTTGTTGGTATATTCCCATGCATCCACACTTGTCCCTTTGGAAATCTCTCTGATTAAAAAAAAAGTGGATGGACTTGTTCATACTAAAATATTGATAGCTGAGTTTTTTGTGGTGGCCAGGATGAATATTCACCTCTCCACAAGATGAATTTTAGAAAAATCACACCCTTAGATGAGAACTTAACCTTCAGAATGTGAGAACTTAAGCTTTAGAAGGTGAGAAGTTGATCTCACAGATACTGGCCCCCTGGGCAGTGCTAGATAATTTGGAAACTGAGATTGGCCCCTTTGAAGGGGGGAAGGGACAAGGAGCCACCATAAAAACCATGAAATCCTTCTACTTAGAGAGATTGTCTTTAAGATGGTAGTCTGAAGAGTGTGTTTTCAGGTGATAGTCTTCAAAGGAGCTTCTCTGGAGACTGTGGCTTGGATTGTGGGCTTGAAATTCAACTTCATCTTAGACTCTGATTCCTGGACTACTACTTTGGGTGAGTGTAAAGGGCTGACTTCTTTCCTAGTTTCTGGAGAGACTAGTTTCCATCTTGTTTTTGTTTTTGTTTTTGTTTTTGTTTTTGTTTTTTTACCCTTGTACTTCGGTGTATTGTCTCATAGGTGGAAGATTGGTAAGGGTGGGCAATGGGGGTCAAGTGACTTGCCCAGGGTCACACAGCTGGGAAGTGGCTGAGGCCGGGTTTGAACCCCTAGTTTCCATCTTGGAAGAAGAGGTGGTTACTCACTACCAGCCCTCCTGGCTGAGGACTAGTATAGGCATTTTCTCTAAACCTCTCTTCACATTTCTCTACTTATTTTTTTTTATTTTAAACCCTTAACTTCTGTGTATTGACTTATAGGTGGAAGAGTGGTAAGGTTCTAATTTTGAAAGGGAACTTCTTTATCTTAATCAAGTATTCTGGAGTGCTCCACCATTTTAACTCAGCCAGGAACTGGTGTATCATTTTGATATAAGTTTACACTTCCAAAAGCCACAAGCACTGACCCCCTTTGGGCATTGCTAGGCAAATTGGGTGGCTGTGATTGGTCCCCGTAGAGTGGGAGAGAGAGAGGAAATGATGTGGAAATAGGACTATAAAAGGTGAGACTGAAAGACAAGATGCTCTCTTGGCTTGCTTGGGTTTTGGGGAACGGGGGAGACCTCTCAGTTGGTGCTTTGGTGGGACACTGTGTCAGTGAGACAAGCTGAAGGGAGATTCTTCTTGGATGTGATCACATGGTGCAAGACTTATCCACACTGGAGAGGCTTGCTGGGTGAGTGACTTGGGCTGAAGGAAGAGGTTTATGTTGGTGGATTTCTGACTAAAGACACACCAGGTCTTCCACTTGGAGATTGGGACCCTATTGGGGGTGAACCAGACTGCCAGATCAGCACTAAGGCTGGTAGACCTCTACCTCCTTCCTACATTCCCCATTTTCAATATCTCTACTTTGTTGTAAATAAAAGCTGCTATCAGTAAGAATTGACTTAAGGGCTAATATTTTATAAACTGTGACCACAATCTCATTTTTATAACTCTTGTATTGAGTCAGACCCAATTTAAAATCTTACATTAATCGCATCCAATATTAGAATTTTCTGTGGACATTCCGTAGACATTCCTATTTGCCCAGGAGTATAGTAATGAACCACTTTATTCCTTTATAAAATTAGACAAAACCCCTTGATCTTTTCTTGTCCTGATGGAAACCCACAGTCTTGCTTCCCTTTTTTGTTTAGTATGGAGCTTGCTCTAGCATTCCATGCAGGCTCTGCAACTATTCTGGGGGGTCACATGACCACTGATTTTGTTTGCTAGATTTGCATTAAATCAGTTCCCTCTGAAGTTCTTTTAACACTCTCAGTTTGATCTCAGTTCTCATGGCCTACACTCCAGTTTGGTTATCTAGATCGATGGTCATCCCATGCCATCATCTATGTGTGTTTTTTCCATTTCCATGTTCATTCACTGATCTACCATTTCCCTCATCTGCTTACAATCTGTCGTTCTCTCTCAGGCTATGATTCCTCACCTGGCCGTGTTCTCCCTTCCCTGGCTTGACCCCTCAGTGAGTGATTCTGTTCATCTCTAGACTGAACTCCTTTGGGATATTAATCCCCTTATGACAGCTGCAATTTTTCCTTGAAAAGTCTCAATCTTAGTCCTGTTAAAGTAGAATTTGTGACCACATGTGTAAATCAAGGCCAGTTTCTCTCAGTAAACCTACGTTTTGTTCAGAGAGGCACAACCTACCAAGAAAGTCGGTCGCTGCCTTTGGAGTAGCCAAAAGACAATGAGCTGAGGGTGCGGTACCCTTTTTTGGGGTTGAAGTTAATGGAATGGACGGTGTATATTGAAAGTATGCTACAAATGGTCATTTTAATTTTCTTACATTAATAATAAAATATATTTTGCTACAAGAAGAACTTAACATAACTCACTTCAGGTTCACAATTGATTACCCATCTTTGGAGTTTAGCACATGCCCTCAATGCTGGTAAAAACAATTCTAAAACTGTCTACGTTAAAAAAGGACAAGATTTTCATATATGTTTATTTAATTGGCATGGAGTTTTACATGAACTTAAGGAGGGATAAAAATGTTTAAAGAGTAATAAAAAATCAAACAACTTTATAAGTTAGCTGTTCAAAAGTTAATGAAACTCAACTGATTTGGATTTAGGTAACTAAAAATTGGAACCAACAAAACAAAGTTCATAATACTTTTCATATATTTCTAAAGTATCCAATGAAATCAATTTACCTTGAACCCAATTTGAAGTGTAATCAAGGATTTAAATAAAACAAAACCAAAAACCTGTAGGAATCAAGGAATTTCTTTTTTACAAAAAAAATGGAAATTACCTGGAATATCAAGGTATTATGTAAACAAACTTTAATGCTGCTCAAAGAGTTCTGTCCAGTTCCTAGAAGACACTGGTAAGTAAATTGCACTAGTTCTATAGCATTTGCATCATTGTTTGGGACTGGAATGGAAGTAAAGGTTTCATTCGTTCTTTTTGCTACATCATTGATGTAGTAGAGAAGGTTTAACTGCTACTTTTGTATTTCTTTTCAAAAAAAGGTGGCAGAGATGGGCATCCATGTTTAGAAAAGTCAACAGCATTTTTCTCTGTACTCTGGGTAAGGTTTGGCCTAAAGCTTTAATACTATCCTGAAGAGCCACGCAGTTCCAACAACCCAGGGACATACTGCATAAGGTAGGACAAGGAGCTACCTACATAGTTATGTCTCTGGATAATATAGGCAAGTTAAAGAAAGTCTGTGTCTTTTTCAAAGGCCGCCATGTTCCCTATGCTTACAGCTGTATCCAATTAGTGCCACTGGTCTGTATGTATATGCACATCCACGTTTCCATAAAGGCCCTTTTCAAAATTGAGGGGTGGTTTGTGTCATACTGGTCAGACATCCCAAGGGGGCAGTGAATCAAAGTAGAAAAGGCTGAAAAGGCTGAAGTGTTTTGCATATCTTTGTGGAAGAATGTAGATCATTTCCCCTCAGGATTCCAGTAAGATCACTGATGAGGCCTGAACAACTTCTAGAGGACATCTGGGCAATCTGAATTGGCTGAATCTGAATACAGGAGAGCCTCTAGGACAAGCAGTCACACTCATTCTTGCCCAAATCCACTCTGCCTCTTCTGCTGCAAAGAGAAGATTCTCCTTTAGCTCTTCTAGCTTTTCTATGATGGGAGATCCCTATCATTTAAGCCAGTGTGACTTCCTGGGAACCAGGTTTCCCTGCCAAGTTTTTTAATGCAGAACTCTGAGGAAGATAATATGGTGGACCCCTCTCCTAAGCCTGTAAAAATTGGAAGAGGGCCAATTCTCACATATAAACCCGGAATCTCGCACATGTTACATTGCTGGACCCTAGTGAGAGACAAAGCCAGGCAGCAGAGACCTGGTTTATATAGTAGGATAGTAACAAAGTGAATATTTCCAAACAAGGATTATGACTTATATCATAAGATACAATATCGGGGCAGCTGGGTAGCTCGGTGGACTGAGAGCCAGACCTAGAGATGATAGGTCCTAGGTTCAAATCCGGCCTCAGACACTTCCCAGCTCTATGACCCTGGGCAAGTCACTTGACCCCCATTGCCTACCCTTACCACTCTTCTGCCTTGGAGCCAATACACAGTATTGACTCTAAGATGGAAGGTAAGGGTTTAAAAAAAAAAAAAGTCAGTATCATGCAGATCTTTTTTAGAAACTGTTACCCAACTACAAAGATGATTGGTTAGTTCATTTAGGCAAACCCATGTGGGAAGCTGTCAAAGCTTATGACATTCACACTATTCAGAATGAATTCTGGAACCCTGCATAACAGGTAACAGAAGGATGGTAATTCCACTTAGTTTCTTCCCCTATGTGACTCTTTCCTCACTAACATTCCCTTTCATTGGAATCATTGTAATCAGTATCCTTACTCAGCCCCAGGGAAACACCGAAAAATAATATAAGCTAATAACAAATCCCTCCACAGGACCCTCACAAACTCCTAAGGAAACCTCACATTTATATGTTATAATAGAGAAATTCCCCTAGAAGTCATTTCGTTAATGTTAAAAATTTAAAAATCCTAACTCAGGTCTCTCGCTCATTCACTGAATCAAATATGGAGAAATTGTCTTCCATGAAAAAGCCTGTACTTTCCCACCGCTAGATACATCAGACACACCTAACACATTGTCTCTAAGAAAAGATGTATGGTGAGAATGGATTTCCATGCCAACTTTATATGTGGTCTCAAAGTGTATAAAATAAACACAGCCCTAAAGCTGACCAGAGCAATCTTTATGAAGCCTGGCTCTGGTTGAAACCCTGATTGCTCTCATTTGTCTCAGCCGTGTCACCATTTTATTAAATTTCAAAGTTAAAAAATGATGATACATTCTATTCAAAGATTTGGTTCATTTTAAATGATTATCTGTAGCCCAAAAATATTACAAAAAGCCAATGATAACATCTCTTGTGGCAACTTAAAACTAAGCCTTAAGATACTATATTTTAGCCAAATAATGTCTGTTGTGTTGACTGTCTGACTATTCCTTAAAGGTTAATCGAGCAGATTGTAATTGAGATCAAAACGTAAAAATTAGAGCTATTAAAGAAAAAGGAAGTTCAAATATTATTAATCTGTTATTGTGAAGTTCTATTGAAAATTAACATGCATAAAAACACAATTTGTTAATGAATAATTATGTATAAAAATGTAGTATGTATTGTTGTGAGGAAGATTAGTAATTAATTAGGTATTAAGGTTGGACCTAGCAGGAAGGACTGGAGCATTCCAAGATGGAATGAAGGAGCAGGAAGTTGCATGTGCTCTGAGAGAGACTCCAGTAGTGGCCAGATTTGAACCTAGGACCTCCTGGTCTCTAGGCCTGGCTCTCAATCCACTGAGATACCCAGCTTATCCCCTTAAAAGACAAGTCTTACCCATTATAGCTCAGAGAAATTCTGCTAAGCAGCAATCTAGAAACAAATTTCCTACCCTCAAA
>NW_025393134.1:5721-6339 GCF_016433145.1 Gracilinanus agilis
AACACTGATGTGAAAAGGCAGGCACAGGCATGCCACGCATGGGCACAGGCAGTCCAGGTCCTAAACATGGCCTCACCATTCCATCACAAACCAGTCAACTGGATTCATCAGCCCCATCTCCCACACTCTGTCCCCAATCAAATACACAGAGTCCTTATGAATAAGACCATGATGCCATCAGGGGTCATGGTCCATAACTGATTCTGGAGAGCCCTTAAGGCCCCTGGGAAGCCTCCAGAGATATCCTTCTAGACTAGTATCTCCTTACGTTTTTCTAGTGTCCACAGCAGGGACCATATTGCACAGTCCCTAGATACTGCCAACAAGGGCAACCCCAGAACCACCAAATATGAGAGTTGGAAGAGGCCTTGGAAGACCTTGAATCCCACCTCCTTAGAAAAGGAATCCCTGCTCTGCCCAGCAGAACAAGAGACCCTCTAGACTGCCTGAACATCTCCAAAGACAGAAGTCTACCCAGGCAGCCATCACACTTCTGGAGCAAACAAGTTGTTAGGAAGTTTTTACTGATATCAGAATTAGATTTTCCTCTCTGAAATGTTCCTTCAAGAACAAAGAACTCCTGGCCTCCTCCACTGTTCTGGGTCAGGCAGGTTATTC
>NW_025393135.1:0-9770 GCF_016433145.1 Gracilinanus agilis
GGAAGGAAGGAAGGAAGGAAGGAAGGAAGGAAGGAAAGAAAGAACATGAATGAGTTGATTATATCAGGGTAATAAAAAAATGGATAGGCAAGAGAAAGTAATACTCTGTGACAAGGTGGAAGAGAGGAGAATAATGGGGGAAATTATTTCACATAGAAGAGGTGCACAAAAAGTTTTTATAGTAGAAGGTAAAATGGTGGAGAGAGGCAGCAATACTTGAATGTCACTCTCATTTGAATTGATTCAAAGATAAAACAACGTATATAAATACTCAATTGTAGAAATATATATTTCTCAACAGAGAAGTGAAAACAGAAGAGAATAAGAGAAAGAGAAGTAATAAAAGAGTGGGCTGATAAAGAAAGGCAGTAAACGTGGAAAAAATGTTTATGGCAAGTTTCTCTGATAAAAGCTTCATTTCTCAAATTGAAATTTATAAAAATAAGAGTCATACCCCAAGTGATAAATAGCCAAAGGATATGAACAGGAAGTTTTCAGAAGAAATCAAATATACCTATAGTCGTATGAAAAAAAAGTTCTACATCACTATTGATTATAAAAATGCACATTAAAACAACTCTAAGGTACTACCTTACTCCTACCATATTGACTAACACAATAGAAAAGGAAAATGACAAATACTGGAAGAGAAGTGGGAAAATGAAAAAATTATGCTATCCATCTCCAGGGAGAGAACTGGATAATTCTGAGAAACATATTCTTTTCATTTCTTTACTTTTCTTGCATTTTATGTGGATTTTTTTTCAACAGGGCTAATAAGGAAATGGCTTTCACGGCTTCATATGTATAACTGATATCATATTGTTTGACTTCTCAAAGGAGAGGGAGAATAAAAGTGTGGTAAAGAATTTGGACCTCAAAAATGTAAAAGATAAATGTTTTAATGTAATTGGAAAATCTTTAAAGAAATAAATAAAAATATGATTTAAAAAGAATTGAAGACAGCTAAAGCATTGGCTAAAACTGTTCATAAGAGGTGCAATGCTTCTTTACTATTCTCAAGCACATTGAGAACCTAGTTTGAACAATGTCAGTAATTTACTCCAGCACCTGCATGTTCTTCAGGATACTTATGGTGCTCTTAGCATAACATCAAAGACACATTTAATATTGCTCCCCAAACTCTGTACCTTCTATACTGTTATATTCAATAATCTGGGAAGAGATGGATGCCACCTTGACTGACAGGGATGGCAGTTGAGAGACTTGAAATGTTCCCAGGTGCTGTGAGCCAGGGGCAAACGGCAGTTGGTCCCACCCTAGATATACCCCTGAGAGCTACATTGGAGGAGGTCTCAGGACTCAGAGGCTGAGAACTGGAGATCACAGAGATCTCTGCAAGCCTCTGTGATTCTATCTGGGAGTGAGTGGCTGAAGAGTGGTCGAAGCATTGCCAGGAGGTAGAAGAAGAAGAGGGTAGAAATAAGCCTGAATCTATTTCCTGGCTGGACTGTGAAAGCTAGTGAACCATCAATACTAGTAGTGAGAGAGCTGAGAGAATAAAGACCATCAATACATATGTAGCAATAACCTTCCCTATTCTCTGGCTTGGCTGTGGCCAGGTCCGGCTAAAGATAGAGGGAGAGGTGAAATCTCAAGCCTCCACCAGTTCAGTAGCCTCTGGTCCTATTGTTAATTAGTCTAATAGATAATAGATCAATAGGGTTTCTAATCCCCAATCCTTGAACTTGTTATCCTTCCCCTACTTATAGATAAAAAAGTGTTCAATAACAAGTACCTTCCTGAGTGGACTTTCTATGATGGCCCTTGGGAAGGAAGTCAAACGCAGTCAGATCCTGAACATTATCCAAGGCTGATCAATAGCCCAATACTAATCAACCCAACCCCAAGTTGGGCCTGGAAAGGTTAACCATCTAACTAACTTCTTAAGGGTCCTTGCTTTGGCAGCTGTTAGAGGAATTCTAACAGGTTATCAACCAAACTGTTAGAGAAAAGGGGATAACTTATAGCAGCTGCCAGGGTGGTAGGAGTAGGTGTTCCTCCCACCAACTGCAGTGGAAGAGATCTTATATAGATATACATCATCACCATCATTATACCTATATCTCTTACTACCCATTATTTCTTTAACAATACCAATGCTCGTGTTCAGACTCCCTTTCATAAATATAACTTTCCTCAGTAAATTCAGGACTAATTTTAATGAACTAAATGATTTTGAAAGATAAAACACAGAGAGTGAGATATAAAAGATATAATAATCAGTAAAGATATAATAATAAATATAATAATCATTCTACTTGAAGTCCAAGCATCTAAGTTGTAGCCAGTGAAATGTGTAATATTGAGTAACAGTTTAACATCTCTAATTTTCAGAGACCTCTTTGTATAATGGACAAGTATATCCAGGTTTCCTCTCAGATCTTTTCATGGGTTTGAAGCTAAATGACTACAATTCTATTTTTGGCTTACAATTTTGGTGATGCTCCAGGAGAGCATCATCATCCTTAAAGATTGAGGTAGCTACATAGTGCAGTGGAAAGGGTGTGAAAATGGTGTAAAAAGGACCTGAGGTCAAATCTTGCCACAGGAACTTACTAGCCACATGATCATGAATAAACAACTTACCTTTTCTCTCTCAGTATCTCTCTCTAAAAAAATGAGAGTAATAATTATATTTGCCTTATAGGTTTGTTTTGAATAGCAAAAGAAATATATAGATAAAACACTTTTAAATCCTTGAAGCACTTAATATTAGTTATTGCTTTATGGTTGTTATTATATATTTATATATGATATATGATATGTATAATATCATAACTATTGATGTTATATTATTGCTATTATTTTGCTTGATAAAGGTATCGAGTGTATCAAGTTCAATATCAGTCACCTGTGGGAACTTGTAGAGGTTGAGCAGAGTCCCCATCTGAACAGAGAGAGCTGATGTGATTCCTCCAATAACAGCCACAGACTTGTCCATTTCCCTGCAACTGTAGTTAGGGATGAGCTGGTCATGCCCAGATAGCCACTTAAGGGAACTCTCCAATGTTCTCTCATCACTGTGGTAGGTATTGTAGAGGTAGAATCCCAGGGAAATATTGGGCAACAGATTAGGATCCTTATTAATCTCCTCTATAGCAAACACTACAGCTAAAACCTGCTGGTAATATTTTTGCAGCCACCTGTATGGGAAAATGCCATAGAATATTAACATAGCCTTCAAAAAGAATACTTTTCAGAAGGAAGAATTTTGTAGCCATTTGAGCCAAAACTAAGGATCCCAAGACTTGTTCATTTGGACTAAAAATAGCCTTCTTGATATGTCTTGTTCCTATATTCATGCCTTCTTGTGGTTTCTGGGATAGTGAGGACTATTGGCTTGAAGTTCTTATGTGATGCTGCTCACCCAAGTCACTCATTCGTTCCAGAAATAGAATTAAGCAAGCAATATTTACTAGATCCTCTAGAGTATCTGGATGATTCTTGACCTTAGAATGTCTATTATATAGTGGGAGAGGGAATTATTACACTACTAAACTGAAATACAAGGTGGCAGAGGACATAGTAAAGGTAAATGACACCTTGATCTAAGAAAGTTAAGAAGAGGAAGGCTCCACGCCCCTGAAGGAGGAAAGGAAGGCTTCATAGAGAGCATCAGGGGCCATGAAAGGTGAGAATTATTTGGTTATATGGGTATTTATGGGAAATATTATTCCAAGAGGAAGAAATGATATAAATAAACTCATATAGGGTGGCAATAGGAGGTATTGCACATTTGAGACCCCGGTATATTACTCAAGAGCTATCTGATATTTCTAATGAAAGGTACCTTTCTTACTCCCTTTCCTTCCTATACAGGATCTGAAAAAATAGAAAACCAAAGTTTTTTCAAAGATTATGGCTTAATGCCGGGTCTTTAACCAGGAAACCAATAGCAAAGAACAAAAATCTCTATTATTCTTCTCAATGTTTTAAAATATATCCCATCATGTAATCTTTCTCTTGGTTTGTTATAGAGGAGGCAGAAGTTGAGTATAACAGAATCCCAAGTCCTGGATACCCCATTTAATGTGAGAGAATGCACAGAATTTTGAATTCTGTGTTGAGAAGTAATTTGCTAGATTTCTTTTCTTGTCAATTCCTTTTTTTAATTACATATAGAAACAGTTGTTTCCTGACATTTTGTGATTCAAATTCTCTCCCTCCTTACCTCCTTTCCTACTTTCTAGGCTTTTGAGAATATAAGAGCCTGTATTTATTCTTTCTTTCTTCATTCATTTTCCATTGAATTAGAATCAGGGAGTACAAGGAGATCCCCTACCCTCACAGAAGAGCACTATTCTCAAGACAAAATTCAAAAGCTGCATAGAGTTTAAAAAAGCATTTGCCTTCGAACACAGTTTTTCCCAGTGGAATTGCACATTGGCTATGGGAGTGGGGCAGGAAGAGGGGAGGGAAAGAAGATGACTCAGGTAACCATGGAAATTTTTTCTTAATTAATCAATAAAAACCCCACAGTTTTTGTTTAAAGTTTCACCCATTGGATGATAAAACCTTCTTCTCACTCTAAGCCAAACCAATTCTGCCTAGTTGGTGAAAAATAGAAAAGAAAATAAGAATCATATTAGAGTATTTAAAAGGTAAGCAATAATTTAAAATGATCTAATGGTTTTTTTTAGGAAAAATAGAAACATAAATACTTATTTATAAAAAGAAAGAAAGTCATAAAAGGAAATAAGGGAATCTAAAAGGACTTATAAAAAGGTGACAAAAGGTAAGCTGTATAAAAAAGAATCATTTGGCTATAAGAAAATACAGAAGAAAAGTCATAATGTTCATCTGCCAAAGGACCATACAATGAATCTCAAAGTCTATTTCCCACAACCAGAAGCAATCAACTACTAAACTGCTTCTCCTTAGTGATCATAAACTGAGATTGTCCAGGAATTGTATTTCATCTTAATCCCATTTGTCTTAATCCCATTTCCAGAATGAAGACGTAAAGTGACTAATATACAAGTTTACATTGTTACACAAAGTTCCAGCTATGGAAATCAGGATTTCTGCAAAGGGAATTGATAGAGCAAAGTCTAAAACTAAGGCCTGACCATCAGCATAAATGTCAATTTAGCTTGTCAAAGTCCTAGAAAGGAAATCCATTTCCACTTCTCTTGGATGCCTACAAGTTGGCAAAACTGAATTTCAGAAACAGAAACAAGCCCCTCACATATAACCTGGAGAAAATCAGAATACTCCAGACCTCGCTGAGAAATAGCAGGAATTTTATAAAGACATTTCTAAATGTCACTTGATCCTTCTTACAATAGTATCCTTGGCATACATCTCTATTCCCAATAAACTAAAAGCTCTAGAACCTTCAGTTCCAGGCTCTGCCCCAAGATGTCAGCTTTGTTGGGATTCTCTTTGCTGGAATTCTCTGACTATAATGAACAGGTAACTAGTGCCATGAAGAATAGATGGTAATAATACACACACCCATAAGACCTAATGGTATATTTTCCAATGGTGAGAGAGGTGGAAGAAATATAGCATTATCATTGAAGAAGGAGGTTCCAAGGTTCCCTAAAAGTTTGAACTCATTCTCAGACAGGCAAACAAACAGAGGAAATACAGAAACTCCTATGGATGGGGCAGACATCATCATGCAGCTTCAGACATGCAGCTTCAGAGAACTAACTTAATTCCAAGGGATATACAATCTAAGGAATTTCATTAGTTCCATAGCTTAACTATCAACATGAGACCAGGACAGGAGTGGCAGGGAGATAAAAGACTGAGCCAGATCAGAACTAAGCTTTCTGAGTGTGGGATCTTTGGATGGGTTTGGGGTGAGAGAAGTAGAAAGAGGTTTTCTCTGTGTAATATTGAAAATCAATCCTATGTAGAGGAAAATGTCAAGAATGTAAAAAATTATTCATAGTCAAAAAGACAGTAATTGTACCCACTGTCTACTGGACAGCCCTTCAGCTCCATCTATAAGGACATCTTTTTAATCATCACAGTGAAAAGGAGCCCAAAATAGACACTTACTGATAAGGCTTACAAGCTTTGTGAGGAGAAGTTTCAAACAGTTCTGCTCCTTTTACCATGGTCACTTCAACTGAGAACAAAGATAAAAAGATTCCAATCATCAGGTCCCCGTCTTGGGAGACAATGGGGTTAATCTGGTGGAAGCAGGGGAGCTTCTCTTTTCTGTGCCCAGAACCTGGAAGCTGCAGCAGTAGAGATATGAGAAAGGAAGAAAGCAGTTTAGAAATACTTTTCTTTACATAGCATAACATCTCACTGAAAACTGACCAAATTTCCAAGCCTAGAGAAACAAAGGAGTCACTTCGACTCAATCAAAGTCAGATTTCTTGATTCATGGAGTGGTGAGCAACTGCCCAGCAGTAGAAATGACCAGTCTTTCTATAGATGCTCAGGTTCTGGTCTTCCTGACAGACCTGAGAAAACACAATGGGACGTTAGTCAGGTCCGTGTCTAAGATAAGGACAACAATGCAAGATGAATGGTTAATTTATAGTTTCACTGGCTTTTAGATTAAACTCTCACAGCACCCTTATTTTTAGACACTGATAAGGTCTACTACTCCTATTCTAATCTCCACAGGGAAATCTTGTTCCATGAACAGCTCTGGAGACCAGACTGCTTGGAGCATCTCCAGCTGAGTCTCTTCATCTAAAGAAAAAACATAAGAGCAAAACTGTTTTGAACTCTCTATTTCCCCTGTTCCCAGCAGAGACTACAGTACAGAAGCACCTTTCTAGGAAAGCAATTCCTGTGTCCTCGGTTCAGCAAATGCTCTGTGATGACTAAACTGCATGAAAAATTCCTCTGTAGGGTAAAAGATTAAAAACTAAAAGAAAAAAAAATCTTCAGAGATGGCCATTTCCTTCAGAGCCCTTTAGACTATTGAGCTTGATGTTTCACCACTGCCCTACACTAGGAGCAATGTAAGCCAGGCTTGAGAATCAGGACTCAGCGTAATTTATTCTTGAGACCTATTATAGTATATGCTCACAAATCATATTTCTCTCTTCTATTTCTCCCCTCACTCTTTGGGCAGGATCATAGTCTCAAAGATAAAAGGGACCTTGGAGGTTATTTGTTCCAATATGTTTATGTCAGAATCCCCTTTCTAATGATTAGCATTACAAATATGAGTAAATTCATATTCCCTACCTGACAAAGGCTATAATGACGAGGTCTGAGGATATGCATTTTGTTTTATTAGTGATAAGAGTAAAGAATTTACAGTTGTCTTGTTGATAACGTTGGAGGTTATCTGATTTAATATCTTCATTTTACACATGAGGATACTGATGCCCAGGAAAGCAAAACAACTTGCCTGCATTTACACAATCTGTAGTAGGTAAATTGTAGTCTTTTTTACTCACTCCAAAACTATTTTTTTCTTTTGATTAATTTTTTTAACTTTTAGTAATGTTTTATTTTTTCACCACACATAAAAGAGCAATTCCTGGTGTTTGTTTTCTAACATTTTGAGTCCCACATTCTCTTCCTCTCTCCCTCTACTGCCCATTATCTGAGGTCATAAGCAATTGTTATACATGTGCTAATAGCTAATATATTTCCATGGTCATATTATAGAAGAAAACACATTTTTAAAAAACATGAAAAAAGTACAGTGAAGAATGGTCAATTTGGTCTGCATTCAGACTCCATTAATTCTTTTTCTTTTTTTTTTTTTAATTTTTAAACCCTTAACTTCTGTGTATTAGTTCCTTGGTGGAAGAGTGGTAAGGGTAGGCAATGGGGGGTCAAGTGACTTACCCAAGGTCACACAGCTGGGAAGTGTCTGAGGCCAGATTTGAACCTAGGACCTCCTATCTCTAGGCCTGGCTCTCAATCCACTGAGCTACCCAGCTGCCCCCCTCCATTAGTTCTTGCTTTGGAGGTGGATAGCATTTTTCATCATAAGCCCTCTGGAATTGTCTTGGATCACTGTATATCTGAGAATAACTAAATCATACACAGTTTTTCATTGTATATAATTGCTATTGTTGTAAACAATGTTCTCCTAGTTCTATTCACTTTTCATCAGTTCACATAGGTCTTTCTAGATTTTTCTGAATTCCTCCTGCTCATCATTTCTTATACTACAATCGTTTTCCATTACAAACATATATCACAACTTAATCAATAATTCCACAATCAATGAAAAACTCTTTAATTTCAAAAAGAACTACAATAAACATGTTGGTTGTTTTGGTGGTTTTTTTTTGTTTGTTTGTTTTACAAATTGGTCCTTTTCCTTTTTTTTATCTCTTTGGGTGACAGACCTTAAGTTTTACTGATGGATAAAGAATATTCACAGTTTTATAGCTGTTTAGGCATGTTCCAAGTTGCTCTCCAGAAAATGACTGGATCAGTTGACAACTCTACCAATGATGCATTAGTGTTTCTGTTTTCCTACATCCCTTTCAACTTTTATCATTTTCTTTTTCTGCCATTTTAGCCAATCTGCTCAGTGTGAGATGGTAACTCAGAGTTCTTTTAATTTGCTTTTTATCGAATCAACAATGTTTGGTAGCATTTTTTCTTATGACCATAGAGAATTTTGATTTCTTCTTCTAAAAATGGCCTGTTCATATCTTTTGATCATTTCTCAACTGGGGAATGAATTATATTCCTATAAATTAGATTAAGTTCTCTATGTATTTGAGAAGTGAGGCTTTTTTCAAAGATACTATAATAAAATTTTCCCATTTAAAAAATTTTCCTTCTAATCTTAGTTGCATTGATTTTGTGAAAATTCTTTTTTAATTTAATGTAGTCAAATTGTCCATTTCATCTTGTAATGATCTCTTTCTCTTGTCTGGTCATACATTTTTCCTTTAGCCATAAATCTGACAGGTAAACTCTTCCAAGTTCCCTTCTTTTGGTAGCACCCTTAATATCTAAGTCAGGTACGCATTTGACATTATTTTGGTATACAGCATAAGATGTTAGTCTATATCAGTGATTCCCAAAGTGGGCACCACCGCCCCATGGTGGGTGCTGCAGTGATCCAGGGAGGCGGTGATGGCCACAGGTGCATTTGAGGGTGGTGAATAACTGTAAGGGGGCGGTGATAGTATGTGATGGGGGCGCTAAGTAATATTTTTTCTGGAAAAGGGGTGGTAGGCCAAAAAAGTTTGGAAACCACTGGTCTATACCTAGTTCTGCCACACTGTCTGCCAGTTTCAGCTCTTGTTCCAGAAAGTTAGATCAAACACTTAAAAAAAATTTTTTTAAAAAGTTTATCAAATACTAGGTTACTGTGGTTACATGTACCTTATCTATTCCAATATTCCATCATGCTATTTCTTAGCCAGTAATAAATGGTTTTGAGAATTACTACTTTAAGGTACAGTTTCAGATCTAGTACTGCTAGTTCACCTTCCTTAACATTTTTTTTGCAATAATTACCTCAATATTCTTGACCTTTTGATTTTCCAGATGAATATTATTTTTTTCTAGCTCTATGAAATACTTTTTGGTAGCTTAGTATGGCATTGAATAAGTAATTTAATTTAAGTAGAATTTTCATTTTTGTTATATTGGCATGGCTTACCTATGAGCAATTAGCATTTTTTTCTAATTGTGGAAATCTGACTTTTTTGTGAGAAAAGTATTTTGTAACTGTTCAAACAGATCCTGGTTTTGTCTTGGCAGATAGATCCCAAAGCCTTTTATAGTGTCTATCATTATTTCAAATGGAATTTCTCTTTCTCTTACAGCTAGACTTTATTGGTAATATA
>NW_025393136.1:0-3106 GCF_016433145.1 Gracilinanus agilis
TGGGGTGGTTGCTCAGCCCGCGATTTAGTGAGAGCTGTTCCACCCCTTTATAGCATGGAAATGCCTCGATTCCACGTACCTTCCACGCTGTGCCCTGTTGTGGGGTTCCTCCGTTCGTCTGGACTTGTTTTTATGTCCCCTTGAGGAGTTTTGTGTGTTTTGGTCAGGAGAGGTTAAGAGCTGCTTCTTACTCTGCCGCCATCTTAACCCAGAACCCTCTCCATCTCATTTTACAGATGATGTAACTAAGGCAAACAGTGTTCAGTGATTTGTCCAGAGACCAAAAAAACAAACAAAGGACTAGTAAGTGTATGAGGCTGGATTTGAACATGGGTCTTTCTGATTTCAGCCCCAGTGCTCCATCCCCTGTGCCACTTAGCTGCCCCTTTACTTACTCTAAAGGCAGTGAAATAAAACAGTAGATAGAACACTAGATCTAGAGTTGGGAAGACCTGAGTTCAAATCTATCCTCAGATATATACTAGCTCTGTGACACTGGGTAAAGTTATTTCATCTCTCAATCTGATTTTTATCAATTACAAAAAAAAAAGAATAACAATTACCTAGGAAAATGTTTGATACTAGTAGTTCCTATAAAATATATACTTTAAAAATGTTTATTCTCTTTCTCATCTACTGCTCTGAAATACTCTTCCTCTATGGGAAGTATCAAATTTTTTACCAATAAGTTTTTTTCTGTCCCATAGATTTAGAACTTCATTTAATCTAATCATTTTATTTTATTTTTTTAATTTTTGTGACTCTATGGAAGTTCATGGTATTTTAGATATGTAGTCTTTTTCTTAAATGATTCATGTTATATAACATTGTGTTCCAGAACATATAAAGAAAGCTTTTAAATTATCTTTACCTGTTGTCATACAAATAAGATAAAATACAAGTAAATGAACCTATGAAACAATCCTGTTATTTATTAAGAAATAAATATAAAAGGAAAATATTAATAATAGAACTATGGTAGATTTAGCAACTGATATTCCTTGATATATTCTTTACTTCATATAGTCTCTTAAATTTTCTCTTTCTCATTTACCTTTTAATGCTTCTCTTGGGTCTCATGTTTGGACTTCACATTTTTTCTTTAGATCTGTTTTCCCCACACCTCCCCAGGAATGCTTGGAAATCTTCTCTCATGGAATGATACTTTCCCCTGAAAGAAAAAAAAAATACTCAGTTTTTCTGGATAAATGAATGTAGGTTATAAACCTAGATTTTTGCCTTCCTAAATATCATAATCCATGCCTTTTGATACTTTAATGTGGAAGTCATTAAGTACTGGGTGAGCCTGATTGTATCTCCATGGTATTTGAATTATTTCTTTCTGTCTGCTTGCAGTATTTTCTCCTTGACTTGAGTGATCTTGAATTAAGCTATTATATTTCTGGAGGTTGTCATTTCAGGATTTCTTTATGAAAGTGAACTGTGGATTCTCTCAATTTCTATTTTATTTTCTTGTTCAAGAATATCAGGGGGGGGGGCAGCTGGGTAGCTCAGTGGAGTGAGAGTCAGGCCAAGAGACAGGAGGTCCTAGGTTCAAACCCGGCCTCAGCCACTTCCCAGCTGTGTGACCCTGGGCAAGTCACTTGACCCCCATTGCCCACCCTTACCAATCTTCCACCTATGAGACAATACACTGAAGTACAAGGGTTAAAAAAAAGAATATCTGGGCAGTATTATTTGATAATTTATTGTATTTTGATGTCCAAGCTTTTATTTCCTCCTGTCTTTCAGGTAGTCCAATAATTCTTAAATTTTTTATCCTGTGTCTATTTTCTAGGTCAGATTTTTTTCAAAGAGATGATTAATGTTTTCTTCTGTTTTTTGTACTTTTGATTTTGTTTTAGTGCTTCTTAATGTCTCAGGAAATCATTAGCTTCTAGTTGCCCAATTCTAATGTTTCTAAGTAATTACTTAATTTTATTTAGAGTATTTTTTCATATTTACATGATTCATATTCTTTCCCTCTCTTTGAACCCCTCTTCTCCTCCATATCCAACAGACAATTCTACTAGGTTTTACATATATCATTGATCGAGACCAATTTCTACATTATTGATAGTTGCACAAGGGTAATTGTTTAGCGTCTACATCCTCAATAATAGCCCCCTCAAACATGTGTTCAAGCAGTTGTTTTTCTACTGTGTTTCTACTCCCACAGTTCTCCCTCTGTATGTGGATACTGTTCTTTCTCATAAGTCCTTTAGAGTTGTTCTGGATCATGGAATTGCAGCTAGTAGAAAAGTCCATTACAATCAATTTTACCACAGTATATCAGTCTCTGTGAACAATGTTCTCCTGGTTATATTCCTTTCACTCCAAATCAATTAATGGAGGTCATTCCAGTTAACATGGAATTCCTCCAGTTTGTTATTCCTTTGTGCACCATAGTATTCCAACACCAGTAGAGACTCACAATTTGTTCAGCCATTTCCCAATCGAAGGGCATACTCTCATTTTCCAGATTTTTACCACTACAAAGAGTGTAGCTATAAATATTTTCATACATATCTTTTTCCTTGTGATCTCTTCGGGGTATAAACCCAGCAGTAATATGAATCAATCAAAGGGCAGACAGCTTTTTAAAGCCCTTTGTGCATAATTCCAAATTGCCAGCCAGAATGGTTGGATCAGTTCACAACTCCACCAGCAATGCATTTATATCCCAGTTTTGCCACATCCCCTCCAACATTCACTACTTTCATTTGCTGTCATGTTAGCCAATCAGCTAGGTGTGTGGTAATATCTCAGAGTTGTTTCGATTTGCATTTCTCTAATAATAAGAGATTTAGAACACTTTCTCATCTGCTTATTGATAGTTTTTTATTTCTTCATCTGAAAATAACCTATTCATGTCCCTTGCCCATTTATCAATTGGGGAATGGCCTGACTTTTTGTACAATTGATTTAGCTCCTTGTATATTTGAGTAATTAGACTTTTGTCAGAGTTTTTTGTTATAAAGATTTTTTCCCAATTTTTTGTTTCCCTTCTAATTTTGATTGCATTAGTTTTGTTTGTACAAAAACTTTTTAATTTAATGTAATCAAAATTATTTATTTTATATTTTGTAGTTTTTTCTAACTCTTG
>NW_025393137.1:0-8153 GCF_016433145.1 Gracilinanus agilis
TCCATCACCAGCAGATACCACAATTTGTTCAGCCATTCCCCAATTGAAGGGCATTCTCTCATTTTCCAGTTTTTTTGCTACCACAGAAAGCGCAGCTATAAATATTTTTGTAGAAGTCTTTTTATCTATGATCTTTTTGGGGTATAAACCCAACAATGGTATGGCTGGATCAAAGGGCAGGTATTCTTTTAGTGCTCTTTGGGCATAATTCAAAATTGCCATCCAGAATTGTTGATTCAGTTCACAACTTCACCAGCAATGCCTTAATTTTGCCACATCCCCTCCAACATTCATTACTCTCCCCTGTTACCATTTTAGCCAATCTTCTAGGTGTGAGGTGATACCTCAGAGTTGTTTTGATTTGCATTTCTCTATTATTAGAGATTTAGAACACTTTCTCATGTGCTTCTTGATAGTTTTGATTTCTTTATCTGAAAATTACCTATTCATGTCCCTTGCCCATTTTTCAGTTGGGGAATGGCTTGATTTTTTTGTACAATTGATTTAGCTCCTTGTATATTTGAGTAATTAGAACTCTGTCAGTGATTTTTGTTATAAATATTTTTCCCATTTTGTTATTTCCCTTCTGATTTTGGTTGCATTGTTTTTGTTTGTACAAAAACTTTATAATTTAATATAATCAAAATTGTTTATTTTATATTTTGTAATTTTTTCTAACTCTTGCTAAGTTTTGAAATCTTGCCTTTCTCAGAGATCTGACAAGTATACTATTCTGTATTCACTTAATTTACTCAGTTTCCTTCTTTATATTCAAGTCATTCACCCATTCTGAATTTATCTTTGTGTAGGGTGTGAGATGTTGATCTAAACCTAATCTATCCCATATTGTTTTCCAATTTTCCCAGAAATTTTTGTCAAATACTGGATTTTTGTCCCAAAAGTTTTGGGATTTATCATACACTCTTTTTATCATAAACTCTTTGGATTTATCATACACTGTCTTGCTGATGTCACTTACCCCAAGTCTATTCCACAAAGAATTATGGAGCTGGATGGGACCTTAGAGGTCCATCCAGACCAATCTCATTCTACTGAAAAAGGACATGAGGTTCTGAGTGCGAGAAGGTGACTTACCCAAGGTCTCACAAAAAGTTAGTGGCAAAATTATTCCTCAAGGCTCTGCCCAATGATTTTTAGACCATAGCCATCTTCATTGAAGCCATCTTAAGTAAGTGCACCTTGGTGGCAGGCACTATATGTGTGTATGATGGAGAAATATTAAAGGAAGAGAGAAATGGACTTAGGGTAAGTTAGGGTATGGTTGGGGTGAGGGGGGTTTCCAAGAAGAGGTGACACTTGAGTTTGAAAGATGAACAAGGGTCAATTTTGTCAACAGAAGTTGGGGGTGCATTCCAGAAAGGAGGAGAACTGGGGGCTAAGGTGCCGGGATGTGGAGAACCAAATGAACAGAAGCCTGGAGGCAGGAACAGACAGTATGTTCCTTCTAAATGGAGAATAACAGGGTTGGAATGTGATTCCTATCAGTGAGGGGGCTGAGGAGGTGGAGATGGGGGAGGGAAGAAGGCTTTGGTCAGGACCAGAGTTGAACCCAACTGTCTTTTCTGCACTCATCCCTTGTATATTATGACTTTCTCTTGGGGGATTCTGGTGCCCAGGGTATGGTACATCTTGTTGTGATGACGAACTGGGATCTAAGAAAGCTTTGTACACTACCAAGTTCCTTGTAAAATGAGGCAGTGGGAAGGGGACTGAATTTGGAGTAAGAAGACCTGGCTTCTAATTCAGCTCTGCCATTTCTACCTGTCAGATTGTGGTGTTAGTTGTTGCCATTTTTTAAAGGAGGAGTTTGGAATAGATGAACTCTAAGTCCTTTCTAGCTCTACATCTTTGATCCAATGAATTCCCAGCCCAATATGGGCATAACTGAGGCAACTGGTAGAAGATGTTGGAGTCAGCAGGAGTTTGGGTTTAAATCTCACCTTTAATAGACACACTTGGCATTGGGCTTTCACTTCCAATATTCTTCAAAGTCATCAATTATATCTTTCTTATCAAATGTAATTATCTTCCTTCTTTGCCTTCTTTGATGCATTTGACACTGTTTACTATTAGCTTTTAGTTCAGTTTTGATATTCTGAACAGATGTCATTTTTCTCCTGTTTTTTCCTACTTTTTTGACTAAACTGCCTCCAACTGGCTTTACCTAAACTAAACATCATTTGTCTTCCTTTATGGCTACTCTTTTTCTTTTGCTCATTGTAGATTTTCCTCAGGATTATGAGCTTCTGTACTCGGTTCTTATGCTATACTCACTCCTTTTTGAGAAACTCATTCTTTCCTACAGCTTCAAATTTTGTTTTAAGTGAACATTTATCGAACACCTACAGTAATGAAAGCTTACATTTCTATAGTGATTTTTGGTTTACAAAAAGCTTTCCGTGACATTTTATTACCTCTATTTCGAGGAGGAGGAAATTGAGGATCCCAATGAGGAAGAGATGGTCCCAAATCACATGATGAGTGAATGCTGGAAATGGAATTCAAACCTAGGCTTCCTGACCCACCCCCACCCCCACCCCCACCCCGAGTCCAGCACTTTTCATTTCTGTACCTCTTGGCTTCTTATCATCTGAAAGCCATGGGTCATTGTAGGGAAGACCAAGAAGTATAAAACATAGTTTTACTCTCAAGGTGCTTAGAATCTATAAGACAAATACATGTTGGCATGTAATTAGAGCAAGAGAAAGACTGTGGTTAGTGCCATATATCTTCTCCCTGCCTTAAGTCTCTCCCCACTTCCATCCATCAATCCAGTCAGCTGTCAAATTGATCTTCTTAAAACTCAAATTTAATCATGTTGCCCCCTACTCAATGAACTCCAGTGACTCCCTATAACCACCAGGATGATATAGAAAAATACTTTGTTGGTATTCAAAGCCTTTACAGTGTTATTACATCTCCTACCCCCTCATATATTCTTCCATTAACTGACACTGGGCTCCGTACTGTTCTGCAAATAATTTCATCTCCTGATTTCACTAGCTCTCTCCCATGCTTGGAACAAACTCTTCTTCATTATCTCTACATACTGGGTTTCCTAACTCTTTAATTCACAGCTAAACCCTCCCCTTCTTTGAGAAGTCTTTTCTAGTCAGGCTTTTTCTTAGCACCATTTACCTTTCCTTGTAGCTTTAGTGTTTAACATAGTGCCTGACATGCAGTAACTACTTTAAAATGCTCATTGGGGGCAGCTGGGTAGCTCAGTGGATTGAGAGCCAGGCCTAGAGATGGGAGGTCCTAGGACCAAATCCGGCCTCAGACACTTCCCAGCTGTGTGACCCTGGGCAAGTCACTTGACCCCCATTGCCTACCCTTACCACTCTTCCACCTATAAGTCAATACACAGAAGTTAAGGGTTTGAAATTTAAAAAAAAAATTTTTTTAAATGCTCATTAATTGGGTCAAGTGAACAACAAAGTGCTGAATTAGACATTTTCTTTCATCACCATTGCTTCTCAAATGTTTCCAAGAAAAAAAAGAATAGAATTTATGTACCAAAGATAAAGCAACTCCAGCTGTCTCCATGATTTACTAGGACACCCTAGTATCTAAAACAGGATTAGAAAATGCTCCAAAGAAACCATCAACTGATACTCACTGACCCTGAGCTCAGTCAGCATCTTTCCCAATTCCCTCAATACTGGCACTGAGGCAGCAATAGCATCAATCCACACTATGATTCCAACCCATCATCCTCCTTCTAATGCTGTAGGAACATTGCTCCAGCCTCTAGACATTTTCCCTGGCTGCCACAGCCCCAAGGGACAAAACCCTATAGCACCAATGCTACAAGAATTTGAACTGCGAGTACCAGGATGGACAATCCTGCCAGAGCTGGGCCAACAACCCAGTTGCACCAGCTCTGCAAAGCTCTGAACTGGCCAAAAAACTAAGAAACAGAGGGAGTGAGGCAAACCAAGAGAAGAAGGAATCAGAAAGTGAACAATAGTGGGAAATAAAGGCAGAAAACACACCAAAATTACCAAAGATGTTGGAAAGAGGAAAACTTAAAGACTTGGATCATAAGTAGAGAAATCAGTAGGAAAATCTTTAACAACAGAAGAAAACATGGCCTCTAGATCTAGTAAATGAGTGTAAGCATCTACAAACAAATACTATAAAACAAAGAAAAGTGAGCCAACATTTAAAGAGGACTGAGGAATGTAAGAACATGGAATGACAGCACATTGTTCCTACGTGGCTCAAAACAGAAATGAGAATTATGACAGCAGAATTTGTGACTTGCACAGCAAAAATAATCAGCAGAATAGAAAAACTGGACTCTTAATGAGAAATCTCCCTAAGGAAACAAAAGAGAAAAATATGAAGGAAATGACCGAAGTGCCCAAAACTAATACACATTGAAAAAGAAATAACAATGGAAAGGATTTATACACTGACTCCAGGAAAACAACAAGAACAACGACAAGAAAAACCAAGGCTGTGGTTAAATTTAATGATTCAATTCAGAATCAACATGTACCCAAATGAACTGGAGAAAGATCTTTACATACAAAGGAAAAGAACTTTGAATAATGTCAGACTATTCTGAACCCAATAGAAAACATTCCTAAGTGTAATGGACCTCAAGATGCTGCCCAGGATGACCTACCCTTCAAATCTGAGCTTAACCAGACATGAAAAATGATGGACATTGAATAATAAACAGATGTTTGGAATATTTTTGGAAAGAAAACCAGAACTGAAGAGATTAATTGCTTCTTGTAAGGGGGAAAAGAGGGTTTTGTGGGTTCAATATATTAAAAGATGGTCACCAGAGGACTGAACTATTATCAATCCTCAATTAAGAATAATCTCAAGTCAAAATTAACTTGTTTGGAAGTTTATTTATAATTAGGAAAGTTGAAGGTAGGGAAATTGAGAGAGAGAAAAATCTGGCCCTGACCAGAGGCCCAGACCAGGTAAAAATTTAGAGGCCCAGCAGTTGGGGCACAGAGGTTAATTAAACAAGACTTTTAGCCACAAGGCCTTTTACAATTAGAGAGGCAAGAGAGGCCTCCCTGAGGGTAGAGCCTCCAGAAAAGCCAAGGGAGGAGAAGGAGAGTCAGCCTGACTTACCCACATGACAATTCAAAGGGAAGCAGTCTGAGGGCTCACCAGAGATGCTTCTACACCAAGTTCAAAGCACCAACTCCTCCACAGGAAGTTACCATCATATTTAAAAGACAGCATCTTTCATCACTTCTTGCTTCCACCTCCAATTTGTATGTCCAATCACAACAGATGCTTCTCATAGTACTGCCTAGGGGGCAGTCAGTTGATTCTGATTAATGACCCACTCTAGTACACGTGGGTTACAGACCTCCTAGAATTAGAGGTGTTCTCAGCTTTGGTAATTAAATCTAAAGATGGGCAGTGTAGGCTTAATCTAATTATCACATTCTTGAACACTCAAAGCAACAGAAATGCAGGGGAGTGAACAAAATGCAGCAAGGCAAGGCCAGCAACTACAACTGCAAGATCTGTAAGAGAATCCTAAAGGTGCACAAAGAGACTGGAGTGAAGGTGGAATTTTGGTAGAGATAATAATAGTGAAGAGGCAGACAGGAAGGTCTTATGAACAGAACCTGCCTACAGGTGAATCAATATTCTTTTTTTTTTAAAAACCCTTGTACTTTGGTGTATTGTCTCATAGGTGGAAGATTGGTAAGGGTGGGCAATGGGGGTCAAGTGACTTGCCCAGGGTCACACAGCTGGGAAGTGGCTGAGGCCGGGTTTGAACCTAGGACCTCCTGTCTCTAGGCCTGACTCTCACTCCACTGAGCTACCCAGCTGCCCCCTCAATATTATTTTGATGGGACCAAATTACAACATGGGGAGGAGACATGAAAAAGAGAGGGACAGGGAGACAGAAAGAATGTGTGATGTGCTAAGCTCACATTAAAGACTAGCAATGAGGGCAACATGACCTTTGTGGTCCTAGAAAGAGAAGAGCCTATAGGAGAGTGAATGAGGAGGAGGAAGAGGGATTGAAAAGGTGGGGAAAGGAAGGAAGACTTGCTTTAGTGCTGAAAGGAGATTCCATTGATGAGTGTTCTTCTGGGTGAAGAGAGATGGACAACTTATGTTGGGTATGGCCTCAAGGATTTGATGGTAGATAAGGTTACTCATCAGACCTCAGGAGGGATAGTCTTGGAACCCTTAGGAGCAACTGGTACCTGAGGGAGTAGAAGAGCTTGGATACAGGGAAGAGATTTTAGGTAAATGTTGAGAAAATGAAATAACCAAAGTGGGATATAGATCATTGATGGGTGGTGGGAAAGAGATCTCTCTCATGGAACAATGTTCTCATTGATGTGTGTAATAACTGGTATTGTTAAGGAGTGAGATATAATAGAAAAGCAGAAACCATGGGGCACTACAAAGCAGTGGCAGAAACTGCTTAGTGGGAAGAGCATAGAATGGATATCTTGGAAACTTTGAGTGCATAAGGCATACATAGAATAGAAAGAGGACAATTGTAAGGGTAGTGAATCACAGTACAAGGGTCTGACAAAAAAGAGAAAAAAAGAAGATAGATAATAAAGAGAGTGACAGAAAACTTTTATAGAAAAGATTGTAAAAAGTGATATGACAACCACAACAACAATTAAAACTAAGAAAAAGGACTAGTTAAGTAGATGAGAAGAAGGAATCTATTTGATTAACTGAGGGGGAAAAGGCAAGAAAGAATTACAAAATCAGGAAAAAGTAGGAACAAGGAAAAAAAGGAAACAAAAAGCAAAATTCCAAAAGGAAAGGGGTGACAAATAATAGTTGGTGATCTGGAGTGAGAGGAATAGTCAGTGGAAACAAGGCTCAAAAAAAGATCAAGGTAAAGTGACTGAAGTGACATAGTACTGTGTTTACAGCAGAAGGGGCAGGGAACCTGAAAAAACCCCCAATATTAGAGACAGGAGGAGGAAAATATAAACCAAATTCTAGTTGCTTGAAATATGAATGGATGAAACAATCCAATAAAATGAAAAAGAGAGACAGATTGGATAAGGAAAGAAAGTCCCCAAATATGTTGCTTATAAGAAAGATGTGTTAAAAACAAAGACACAAATTAAAACTGAGAGGATGGAAAAAATTTGTATGCATAAATTAAGCACAAAAAAGCAGGGGTTAAAATCATGCTCTCTGACAAAGCAAAAACAAACTTAAAAAAATTTAAAGGAATAAACAAGGAAGCTATATTACATTGAAAGAAATTATGGAGAACAAATCAATATCATTAATAATTATTTCAAATATTTTCGCATCCACATTCATAAGGTAAACATCTGAGCTACAAGAAAACATGAATAATAACATAATGGTGACAGAAAGTTTCAATCTCTCTGTCTCTCAGCTTTGGATAAGTCTTATCCAAAGATAAACAAAAGGGAAAATATGGAACTGAACAAATTGCTACAGAAACTAGTGTTTAAAATATATGGTATCTTTTTCAGGGTACAGCAAAACCAATTTATATATTTCTCAGCACCACATGGAACTTTTATAAAAACTGACCCTGGTTCCGGGTTAAGATGGCGGCAGGGTAAGAAGCAGCTCTTAACCTCTCCTGACCAAAACACACAAAACTCCTCAAGGGGACATAAAAACAAGTCCAGACGAACGGAGGAACCCCACAACAGGGCACAGCGTGGAAGGTACATGGAATCAAGGCATTTCCATGCTATAAAGGGGTGAAACAGCTCTCACTAAATCACGGGCTGAGCAACCACCCCACCCCCACCCCCTCCACACACAACACCTATAGCACAGAAGCCAGCTAAAAAGAAATAGAGCAAGTTTGGGGCACCCATCGAGTCATTGGCAGCTCCGGGGCCTGTTCCTGAGAGCAGCAAGATTTAGGACCCCAAAAAGCTAAAGAACGCACACAAAAGATTAGATTAGGGTCTTTGAGGAAGAGAGGAGAAGGGAAAACTCCCATCAAATGGTCTTTCATTGGATGAAATATGAGGAGAGGGCCTTGACTGAGAGGGCAGGGGAAAGTGGTGCCATGGAAGGTTTGAAGAAAGAAGAGGTTTACAATAGCTGCCATGGAGAATGGGAGAACAAATCAATGAGGTAGGAATGAGATATTTGACTCACTGAAGTGAGAC
>NW_025393138.1:0-6513 GCF_016433145.1 Gracilinanus agilis
TCCCTTAACCCTGACACCAAGAGGGGATAGCAATTCTCTTCTTAGTGACATCTAAGGGTCATATATTTCCCTTTCCTCTTTTATTCTCCTCCTACTCTTCTTCCTCTCTCCCATCAGCTCATTTAGCTTGTCATTGTTGCCACTTTCCACCTTCATTTTCTAAGAAGAAAGTTCCTGTTGGGGAGCAGGTATGAAAGGCTATTGCATTAGGATTTTGAGAATAAGGAGTTGGGCTTTAGAGCTGAGAAACAGATCCTCGAGAAGACTTAGGGAGAAAAGAAAGAGAATGAATCTCAGTGCTAGTTTGGAAGGTTTTATTTTTGGTCCTCTCTTATTCATTTATTTCCCTTAATCTTCAATTTGTATGCTTATATACCTGCATAATCTCAGTACCTGACTCTGCTTTTATTTGAGTGAGAGATGGAGTTCATATCATATCTCTTATTTCCTCACCATCAGTATTTCTCTGTATCTTTACACTTCTTATTCTTCTCTCTTGCCTCTGAGGTAGAATTAGACCTCCTTTCCTTTGATAATCTTTCTACCTGTGTCTTTGATCCAATTCTCTCCTGTTTCTTTTTGGACCAAGGCCTTTCCATTATCTTTTTATTTTCAGACGTTTACAGGTTCTCCTTCTCTAACATCCTCTTTACTTGTGCCTATAAAATAACATCAATCTCCTGAATCCTAGAAAAAATCTCAAATAAATTTTCATCCAATGTATTCTTTATTTTTCTGTCTGATTTTTCTCTCTCCCCTCCCCTACAGTAATTCTTGCAAGAGCATTTCATATCTGTTTCCTCCACATTTTCTTGGAAAGACTATAGGATTTGGAATCAGTAGACAAACTAGATGCTGTTCTGACACTGAAAACCTTTGGGACTTTGGGTAAGTCGGTTCCCTTCTCTGAGTCTCAGATTCCTCACTTGTAAAGTGAAAGGGCTGAATCTCATTTATCCCTCAATATTGGGAACATCTTTATTCATTATGGCTTAATTTTCTTCATCTTTGTCAGTAAGCATTTATGAAGTACTGACTAAGAGCTAGGTACTATGCTAAACCCTGGGATATAAAGAGGGGCGATCCTCCCTTCCCCTCTCTGCCTTTACTGACAAGGACAATCCTTGTAATATGGTTGTTGTCCTCAGTAATCTATGGAGGCTCTTCTTTACAAGGAATGAACGGTTTCCTAATAACAGAAGTCTATTAATAAATCCTAATGAAATCATGGCTTCTTATTAGTCCTCACTCTCTTTGGCCTTTATGAACCATTTAACACTGATAAGTCAACAGTGTCATTCCTTACTTCTGGATACTTTGTCCTCCCTTATTTTTTGTGACCCTTTGGTCTCTGAGCTCTCTTAGCTGTTATGTTTATAAATATATTTTAATGATCAGGAATTTGCCTCTTCTATGACCATTCCTTCTCTGCCCTCATTGGATCCTAAAGATTAAATAATAAGTCAAACATTTGTTCAGTTAAGTATGGGTAAAACATTTGTTCTTGCTCCTAAATGGAATCATTCCAGTAAATTTTATCCTTAGATTTATTTTTTTCTCTTCATTCACTTTCCTCAAGAGAAACTTATTTACTTCTGTGGATTCAAGAATGTCTTACTATATGATTCTTAAATCTCTTTCTGTGTCTAGCTTGTAGAGTAGATTAAGTGTAAGACGTGAAGTCATAAAAACCTGAGCTGGAATCTTGCCTGTGGGAAGATTTTGAGAAAGGTTTGTTTTTGCGTCTCAGATGAGAGAAAGCTTAACCTGGACTCCCAGGCTTCATCTTTGGACAGTGGTGGTTTTAAGCCATACGAGAGCCATTTTTCTTACACACGAGGCCATGATGCTGTATGGCATCGCTTTGTGGGATTCAGAGAGGAATATAATCTCGTAACAATTTGCTACTTATCTTCTTTATATCCAAATGGTGATAAGAGCTGGACAAGTATAAAGTGTAAAGGACTGGATACAGAGAAAATATGACATCATCCCCAACTTCATGGTTCTCCCTGCCCATCTGAAATAGGGAGTGATACAATGAAATAATATGTTTAATATAACTGAGTTTCATGAATGTTCAGGAAAGAGATAAAAACATAATCCAAAAGAGGAGAGATAAGTCTGGAGATAACGGAGCAGATTGAACAGATTTAACAGAGCATGTTGGACTGGGCTATTATATAAGTGTGAGAGAACTTGGAATAACGAAAGAGGAGAGGGTAAGGAGTTCTAAATGTGTGTGTGTGTGTGTGTGTGTGTGTGTGTGTGTGTGTGTGTGTGTGTGTGTGTGTAACAGGAGTAATATAGTACTGAGGGAAGAATAAGCATGATGTTTCTAGAAGTGGAGAGTTTAGGACCATATTTCAGAGGGTCTTGGAAATCAAGTGGAGGGATTTAAAATTAGGGAGCCAGTGTGGATTCTTAATCAGGATACTGAAATAGTGATTCATGTGAATGAGATCAGGATGACTCATGGAGCATTTTGATAATCACATAGAAATGAGAGTTCTGTGGGGGGCACACGTGCTTTGCTATGTATTCCTCTGTCTCAAATGAGTGCCTTTGGTTCTCCCACACCTATCACTGTGACCTGCAAATATTTATTGAATTTTCATTTTTGAATGAATTTTGAATTTGAATTTTCATTTTTGAATTACACTTTGAGATAACAGAAGTTAAGTCAGGTCATAGCAACCTATTTCATTTCTTGTACTCTACTTTTCCCTAACACAGGTGAGGAGGGCTTCTTCACAGAGTTGGGTCAGGATCAAGCTCCTCAGCTGGTTCTCCAGTCTGCTTTACCTTTCAGGGAGAAGCCACAATCCAACATAATGAATGCCAATCAGACTGTCTTCCATCCTGCTGTGTTTGTTCTGCTTGGTATCCCAGGCCTAGAGAAATACCATATGTGGCTTTCCATCCCCCTTTGCTTTATGTATGCAACTGCAGTGTTGGGGAACAGTGTCCTGATTCTGGTCATTGTCACTGAGCACAGCCTGCATGAGCCCATGTATATGTTTCTTTCCATGTTGGCTGGCGCTGACATTCTACTTTCCACTACCACCGTACCCAAAGCCTTGGCCATCTTCTGGTTCTGTGCCCGGGAAATCACCTTTGCTGCTTGTGTCACCCAAGTCTTCTTTGTCCATGTGATGTTTGTGGGAGAATCAGCTATCTTGCTGGCTATGGCATTTGATCGGTATGTGGCTATTTGTAACCCACTGAGATATTCAATGATTCTGACATTGCCTGTTGTGGGGAGATTGGCTTTAGCCATTGTTGTTCGGAGCTTCTGCATCATCTTCCCTGTCATTTTCCTGCTAAAGAGGCTACCCTTCTGTAGGACCAATGTGATTTCCCATTCATACTGTGAGCATATTGGGGTGGCTCGACTGGCTTGTGCTGACATCACTGTCAATATATGGTATGGCTTCTCTGTCCCTATTGTTATGGTGATCACTGATGTGGTGCTCATTGCAGTGTCCTATACCATGATCCTCCGTGCCATCTTTCGGATGCCTTCTCAGGAGGCCAGGCACAAGGCACTCAACACTTGTGGCTCCCACCTTTGTGTCATCCTCATATTTTATTTCCCATGTTTCTTCACTGTACTGACTCACCGTTTTGGGCGCAACTTCCCACGCCATGCCCACATCCTATTGGCGAACCTCTATGTGGTGGTACCTCCCACGCTCAACCCCATTGTTTATGGGGTGAAGACAAAGCAGATCAGAGAAGCTGTGGCTCACTTCTTCTTGGGAATTAAGAAATGATTTTACTCATCCACAATATGCTGAGGTCTCCTTGATCACATTTTTCAGCCGGAATTTCCCCCCTAATAAATCACGGGTTGAATAAAACTTTCTGATCTGGAAGTCCCTAACCTTTTGGTCATTTTCTTTTTAATTCTTTTCATTCTTCCAAGAGATCATTAAGAGTTCTTATGCACCTAGGTTTGCCTTAGGAATTATGTGTAACAAATGAATCAAATGGATTCCTTACTTTATAAAACTAAGCCCAGGATTCATATCCTGACTTTGATGCTTTCCAATTTAGTGACCCTCGACAAATCTTTTAAATCCTGAGTTTCTTATGTATGAAATTGAAATAAGGATACCTTTTTGCAAGTGTTTCTAAATTATTGATTTATATTAATATTTATTATTGTGAAATGAGTAATTTGGATTCCTGGGGATTTTCAGAAATCTTAGGAACATGTTATTTTGTATTTTCAAAACATTTTGTTTATATATTTCAAAACAGATGACAATAAATGAATCCTTTTCTGTGCTTACGGTAATAAATGTAGAGATTTTTGTAAAAATATTGTCATTAATATTATGGATAAATTGTATCACAGATTAAAATATATTTTGCAAGGAGCTGTCTGATTTTCTTAGTCTTTCTTAGAATGTTTCAACATTGTGCATTAAACTCATTATTTTGGATATCTGATAAAATGAGTTTAATAAATAAAGAACACTAAGTTTTGTAAACTTTATAAAGGATTCTTCCTTGAAATGAATAACTTAATCAAACGAAAATGGCAATGAACAATATTGGGTAGTATTGGAATATTATAACATTTAGATATCCTAGGAAAGTTAATAGCATTACACACAATCATTTGTTGAAATTGCCAATTTAAGGCCTTAATTTTCCTCCTTAAATTTGTTGTTTCTGGGGCAGCTGGGTAGGTCAGTTGGATTGAGAGCCAGGCCTAGAGATGGGAGGTCCTAGTATCAAATCTGGCCTCAGACACTTCCTAGCTTTGTGACCCTGGGCAAATCATTAACCCCCCATTGCCTAGCCCTTACCAATTTTCTGCCTTGGAGCCAATACATAGTATTGACTCCAAGATGGAAGGTAAGAATTTAAAAAATAATAACAATAAAATAAAATTTGTTGTATCTTGGAATTTCATTTAGAATATTTGTATAAAGTATAGTATACATAGAAAGTTATTTATATTTATTTTCTTTTGTTTGGAGCAGACAAAGCCAAGAATGTATACTTATGATGTGGTAATAGTTATGCACTAGACAATGAAAATTTCTGTTTTACTAGCTCTTATTCTAGTTCCTGAAAATGTAGTCATTAATCTTTGCTCTATTTGTTAATATTTCCTGATCTTGCCTTTGCCTTGATTCAGATGGATTCCTTTGAACAAGTAACCAATCTGTATTGGTTGTCAGCTGTTAATTATCAAAGTAGAATTGTTATTGGTGAAGAAATTGAGGGGATCAAGTGATTAACTGAAGGAATTGAATGAACCATTCTGACTATTTTATGACTTCATTCTGGAGCTAGCTTAGTTTCTATACATTACTTACTCTATTAGGACTCTAGTCCAATTTCTATCTTCTGAGAAAATTTCATTCGATTGTAGAGTCTGGGAGAAAATGATAAATATATAAATATCAGTTACTGGCATTATCATTGGTATTCCTGAATTATATTTTGATAATAAAACTATTCCTGATTTTTTTTCATTCCTTTTGGAATCTTCTTTTTGAGGTATTTTAAAACCTGATTTCTGAGTTCCTTTAAAAATGTTTCACCTCCATCCATGAGCTAGAAGAACCTCCACAAACTGATACAGAGTGAAATGAACAGAACCAAGAGAACATTGTACACAGAAAGTGAAACATTATGGAACAATTCAATGTAATGGACTTTACTACTAGTAGCAATGCAATGATTCATGACAATCCTGAGGGACTTATGAGAACGAACGCTATCCAGAGAAACACAGAAGAAAAACTTATGACTCATTACTTGTTTATATGGGTACATGATTTGGGATTTTGGTTTTAAAGGATTGCTCTATTGCAAAAATGAAAAATATCGAAATAGGTGTCAAGTATTTTATATATTATAATTATAAGTATAATATATTATATTTGTATAACCCAGTGGAATTGCTTGTTGACTTGGGACAGGGGGAGAGGAAGAGGGGAGGGAAAGAAAATGAATCATTTTTATGGCAACCTAGGCAATTGGGGTTAAGTGACTTGTCCGGAGTCCTTCAGCTAGGAATTATCTGAGACCAGTTTTGAACCCAAGTTTTCCTGACTCCAGGCCTGACAATCTATCCACTGTACTACCCAGCTATCTCTCACGTACATATTTAATTAGTGCCTCCTGCTGTTTTTCCCTGACTTCATGTTCTTAAGTTTAATTACCCTTATGTTACATGTATCGTATTCCCTGTTTAGGAATGTAAACACTTTAACCTTATTAGGTTTAAAATCTTATAATTCTTTTCATGTTTAGCTTTTGATGCTTCTCTTGACTCTTGACTTTGAATGTCAGTTTTTCTAATCAGCTCAGTTATTTTCATCAGGAATGCTTGAATATCATCAATTTCCCAATCAAGATTCAGTTTTGGTGCCTTTTCCACCAATTTGCAAGATTTATTTTTGTTGGTGTGCTCTCTGTATTCCTTGTTCCTCTTCCATCTTGGCTTTGCATTTATAATAAATTAACAGGTATATATCTATATGTATG
>NW_025393139.1:0-3598 GCF_016433145.1 Gracilinanus agilis
AGGACACGGCCCATTTCCTGGGGCTCTCTGAGAACGCCTCCACAGGACACCAATGGGTTGGTCAGTGATATGGGTGTTGTCCAGGGCTTTGTCGAAAAGGAGAGGCTCCTGATCACAGATTTCAGTCAGGAAATGGTTTGTGCAGAGATGACTTTGTTCTTCACACTATGCTAAGTTCTAAGCTTGCAGACGAGCAAAACTAGGCTCTGTATTCCAGGCGCCCACATTCTCCTGAGGAAGAACATGTATAAATAAGCAGCACAAGTACTTCCTCCTCTGATTTCAGGGGTCACCCTTTATGTCTCCGTCACGCCCCTTCCAGGAGCTTTTCTTCATAAACACCGTGAGATCATGGCCTCTGACTGCTTTGTGCCAGGCTGTTTTCCAGATTTCCCAACAGCTATTATTCCCAAAGTGTTGAGTTTGTTCCTCATTAGGTGGCATCTTTGGGCTCATCAGACACGAGGCTGTTGTGCCCATTTGCTCCTGTACAATGTATTTCTTGTGTCTCCCACTGAGGGACCACTCTATTTCTGAACTAACCTCGGTGTTATCCTGGTATCCTCATTAGCCTTACCCTCTAGCCCAAGTACAAGCCTGACTAGGTCACCTGCCCCTTTCTAGTCAAGAGACTAGTGGCTGCCTATTGCACCCAGCACTGAATACAAAAATGCAGTATTTGGCATTCCAAGTCCTTCATAATCCAGCCTTCTCTTACATTCCAGTCCTCTTACACTTCCTCCCCAACCAAGACTCTTCAGAGCAGCCACTCTGGTCCCTGCTGTTTCATGAACAACCTTCTCCATCTCTCGCATCTGCCCGTGGTCTTTGATGGTCCTCCATATTTTTCCTCTTCATCTCTGCCCTCCCTCCTTTTGCCACTTATAGACCCCAAGCTTAGCCTAATGCTTTTCTTTAATAAACGTTGGTAGATGTTTTATCCATCATTCTTGCATTGGGGGGAAGGGGAGGATGAGCCTACCAGGGTCATTCCATGGTTCCTCAGCCACCACTGGGGGGCTTGGAGCCTCGAACATGGGTCAGAGTAACTCAGAATGGGACTCCCAGCCCTCTGTTTAGAGTCCCAAGCTGGCAAGCTATTGTAAGTTAAGTTACAAAACTTAATTTACACTATCCAATCTCTCCATCCTCCCAGCTGGCTTCCCCTGAATCGCCTGCTGGTGTGTCATGCCTTTTTGAAGTGCAGGACCTGTAAGGAGCTCAAAGCTCAGACACAGTCAGACAGAAGGTCTGCCTTATCTTCAGACTACTTTAAATTGGAGGATCCCCTTTTCACCTTTAACATCAGTTAACTCCTTTCCCTAAAGTAACCCATTTTGGCCAGATAATGACCCTCTGAAGCAGGTGTTATTCTTCTTCCTACTTCACAAAAGAAGGCTCAAAGACATTGAGTCACAGAGAGGGATGAAGTGACTTGCCCAGGGTCACACAGCTACCAGGTTCATGTCCCCCACCTGCCCAGTTCACCACCTGGCTGACTCTAGAAGAGACTTGATCCCTGGCAGATGGTGGTACTGAGGAAACCATGACAAGTTATGTGCAGAGCTCGATGGGGAGAAACTCTGAGAATGACTGCAGGAAGGAAGATGCTCTCTGTGCCCTTCGGACTCATAGCAGCAAAGATGGAAAAACAGATTCCAGAGGACTGAGATGACGTGGCCTGTCCAATTGTGTGGCAGGTAACTGGACCTATCCCATTGCCTTCATCAAAGACAGAACCCAGTAGTCAGTGGACAGGATTGATGGAGCCATGGAGATGAGACTCAGGGTCCTGAGGCTGATCCTTAAGAGCACATGACACAGGGGGCAGCTGGGTGGCTCAATGGATGAGAGTTAGATATAGAGACAGGAGGTCCTGGGTTCAAATCTGGCCTCAGACACTTCCTAGCTGTGTGACCTTGGGCAAGTCACTTGACCCCCATTGCCCACTCTTACCACTCTTCTGCCTTGGAGCCCATACACAGTATTGACTCCAAGACGGAAGGTGAGGATTTTAAAAAAAAGGGCACATGAAACAGTCAGACTGGCATCATCTTCTATGAAGTTAATTGCTACAAACCCACCTGGCCACAAGCTGCTCCCGCTTCACCCATCTAAGGCCAAGAAAGTCCATTCTTCCAGGTGGGGATGAAGAAGGCAACATTGGCTCCACCTCTGGGCCAGCTTTGTCTCCCTGAGCTGTTTGCTTCCCAGAACCCCGATCTCCTCGTCTCTTCTCCTCCTTCACCTGTGATAGCATGTGGAATTGTGCAAAACCAGTTGACCCCAATCCCTCTGCCCTACCTGACCTGTGACCCTACTTCTTTGCCAGATCAATGGTTTTAACCCAATGCTGATTCCTGATCCATCTATGCTATTGTGGGGGGTTCCACATAGGAAGTGATGATTTCTTTGGTGTTAACATATATTACTATATGTTTAGTCAGTTAAGGATTGTTACCCAATCCGAATACCTAATATAATGAGGACTTACTAGATTAGTGTGAAGATAGAATTAACTCTCTCTTTGTCTATTTTTAGTTAATCAAATCAATAACTTAAAGTACCCCTACATAGTAGCTAGATAACCATTAGCAGGAGGGCTCACAAGGCATTTACTAGTTCACACCCCCAAAGGCTATAAGCACTGCTCCCCCTTGGGCAGTTCTAGGCAAATTGGGAGACTCCAATTGGTTCCTGTAAAGGACAGAGACAGGAAGTGATGTGGAAAAACATGGTCTGGGCTCTTTTCCTTCCTTGGTTTTTGGAGAGACTGGTTCCTTGGAGACCATTCCTTCCTTGACTTTTGGAAAGATTCTTCCTTTGGATTCTGTGTCAGTCAGCAGAGCTAAAGAGATACTTTTCCTTGGAGTCATTCTGTGTTGATGGAACTCTGGCTGAAGACACCACTGGGATTTCTGGCAGAAGATGCCACCAGGACTTCCACGTGGAGATCTGGATTTGAGGGAGCCCCTGCCTGGAGCAGCACTTAGGGTGGTAGGCTAAGATCAGGCTTTGTCTCCTTCCTACATTTCCCACTTTCAATATCTCTACCTTGTTGTAAAGAAAAGCTACTGACATTCATTTTGACTTAGGGGTTAATATTTTATAAATAGAGACAACTTTTATAACTCTCATATTGAGTCAAAACCCAATTTAATTTTTACATTAGGTTCAATAGAGTATTTCTTAAGTTAGATTTTAGACTTGTCAGGGGATGACCAAAAACAAGTCCTAATTAGAGGTCTTCTACCAATGTGTCTGAATGAGGAAGCATCCCCATGAGCCTGAGCCAAAGGCTTCCACTCTCAGTCTAAACATCTATGTCCCATCAGATATGGTTGTCATAAACATCTGTGGAAGGCTTATATATAACTCCCTGGTTATTTTGGCAGCTACTCAGCCCTTTGCCATTTCCTTTTGTTGTCCACCAATGGGTGGTATCAGCCTCTACATCAGCCCATTTCTCTATTACTCAGGGCCAGTAGGGTGGGGTGGGTCCAGTTTGGCTATCCCAGGCCCCTGGGTCCACCAGCCAATGAAGTTGGGGGTAGTTTTGCTGGTTTGTGACCATAAATGAGAATTTGTATTTTGTGCT
>NW_025393140.1:0-2019 GCF_016433145.1 Gracilinanus agilis
AGAAGATCATAATTATTTACATACCTGATTTTTACCATATGGTTTCTAGATTTAGTATTTTGAAAAAATAGAAATTATTTAGCAACATTTTCCACACTCTAGGTGGTGTCCTGGATTTCACAAGAGCCTCTTTTTGCAATCCAAAGTTTTGTTAACCAAAGTCTGACAGTATAAACTGCAATTTTTCAAGGAACTGTAATATGAAGAAGTTTGCTATAAAATTTCAGTTTTTGCTAAGATCTGGCACAGAGGACTTGACTCATTCAAAATCTTAGGACACTCCAAGATATAATAGACTATGATCATAACTTGAATAAAGAAAAAAAGGAGCAGGAAATGCATCTTAATATCCATTTAGATCTCCAGCACTTGAGAAATTACTGAACAATTTCCTGTACATGATTGTGATAGACTACTATTATGCTGTTTGAAATGATGAGCAGGATTCAGTCAGAAAAAAATATATGTGTTTCATGAAGTTATGCAAAGTGAAAAGAAGACTTAGGAGAACATTAAACTCAGAGGAACATTAAAAGAGTGATCATCCTTGAATGTCTGAGCTACTCTGATTAAGGTAGTGATCCAAGACAAATCCAAAGAACTCATGATGAAAAATGCAATCTGTGCATATTGAAGAATATAATTTTTAATTTCTTTATGCTTATAGTTTTATTAGGTTTGTTGCTTTGTTTTGAAACTTGACTAATATGGAAATATTTTCTATGATTACACATGCATCATCAATATGAAATTACCTGCTCTATGCTGGAGAAAATGTGTGAGAAAAGGAGAGAATTTGAAAGTCAATACATTAAAAAAAGATTGTTAGATTTTTTTACATGCAATTGGAAAATATGTTAGCAAAACAAATAAACATAATTTTTAAAATGAAGGTAATCTTTGCTACTTAACTGGAAATTAGAACTTTTTATATCTTTATCTCTTTCTCCCTTGAGGAAATATTTTATCCTAGTAGGCTTTTTCCCCCAAATTATATACTTTTTCCTTTCTGTGAGGCAGAAATAATCACAAGAAATCTGCAGATGGATTAGCTATAATAGGCAGTATCTAAAATATATCTTTCTATATTTAATGATGGCTTCATCTTCTAGTATAACTGCAAAACTGCCATGCTGGAAGATGGAGAAATGCCTTCTTAGCTGTTTAAACATAAATACTATTTTAAATTTAATAGCCTCAAAATATTCACATCTTTTTACTTTACAAACCGTCTACTTAATTAATTCAACCAGATTACAACTTTCTTTAACTTTTTTTCCTTCATTCATTTTTATAGTCCTAAAACTTACTCTGAATAGTTTAATCCCTCCTTTGGACTTTGATTAAAGTTCTTTCCTAAAATTGCATTTTTTTTCTTTTTTATTCAGACCCAACATTTCGTGCACCTTCATCACTGAACTTTTGCCACTCATCATGCCTAGGTATTTCTTTAATTGCTAATCAATGACCCAGAGAATTCAGATTTTTGACAAAATTTACCATTTAATCATGATATCTTAGAATGATGCTTTCTCCAATTTATGTCAAATATTAATATAGTCGATTGTACAAATTGGCAAACTGAGATAAATTCTTCAGATTAAACAAAATCCCTGATACATTCAGTTTGTACTAAACACATTGATCTTTACTTTCAAGTGATGAAACTGTTCTTATTAAAAAAAGAATAATAATTTAATAACATTCCAAACTGGCTGATAGACATTCCATCTTAAATTACAGATGTAAATATTTCTCCTTCTAATGCTAACAATTTAAGTATGTAAATTGTAAGCACTTTTACCTTGAGTGTGAACAATCTCATTGCTTAATTAACTCTTCTTTCTATACACATGGTAGTAAGTTTCTAATAGAGATTATTGTGTCACTGAATTTAATTAAGTATTTAGTAATTCAGATTTGACTCACTCATGTACACATTTGTTAATTGCTTGCTGTTATCAAAACAGATTTTTCCCTCTCTGAGCTAATAAGAAGTCTTGCTTGGTTTCTGTAGAG
>NW_025393141.1:0-1874 GCF_016433145.1 Gracilinanus agilis
ATATATGCTGGAGTAAAGTCCTCACAAGCTTTCACATAGTCACTAATAGTCCCAGATTCTTTAACATTTTGAAGCATGCTCTGACACATATTATTGGCATTGTCATAGGCAAACTTTCTGACCATTATCTGAGTTGAGTATTCATCATTTGTATATTTTTTTACCTCCTGATTTAATCTTTTTATAAATTCTGTATATATTTCCTCTGGGCCTTGTCTAATCTCAGCCAAACCTGTGGACAGTTTCTTAGTTGCTGGGACCCTTTTCCATGCCTCCAAGGCACACTTTGTACACTGAATTAGAGCTTCTCTAGGTAAATTAATCTGATCAGCATGTAATTCCCATTCATCTATTCCAAGTAACATTTCTTTAGTAACTCTGATGCCCTGTTTCTTATTAATGGCTGCCTTCTGTTTTGCCAATTCATCAAATTCTGATTTCCAAAAGAGGTAGTCCCCTGCAGCAAGGGAATATTTTGAGGTCTGAATCCAATCAAAGGGGGTCATCCAAATTGTCCCCAAAGTTTCCACCAAATTTAAAGTGTATGGAGAAGCAGGGCCATATGAAGCACAAGCTGTTTTAATTTCTTTTAACACTTTGTAGGGAAGAGGCTCCCATGTAGGAGCTACTTCTTCGTCATCATCCAATTCATCTGCTCTAAAAATAACTGGGAAACAGAATGACATGTCTCCATCCTTTCGAGCATTTTTTAGGGCTCCTTTAAACCCTATATTCGGGGGTTGTAGCTGCAGAGTTGGAGCTTCAAGCGGCAGAGGCTCCTCTGCTTTTATCTCTCTTTCCTCTTTTGAAGAGAGGTTTTTAGGTGGGGGAAGGTCTGCTAGTGACTTTTTCATTCGAATTTTAAAGCTTCGTTTTGATTTACTATGAGCTTTTTCCTCCTCCTCTGATTCTAACACTGAAAACTTAAAGATTTCATTCTCTTCATTCTGACCAGATAACAAAGTTGTTTTTTCAGCAGCCAATGAAATTTTTTCTGACATTTGTTCTGATCCGTGCTCAGTATAATAATTTTTTAAATTATTGCCAACTTTTTGCCAGAATTCTAAGGGAATTGGGTTACAATTTTGAATAAGATCAAGAAATTTAGTGAGCTGTTCTTTACTAACTTTTACTCCCCATTTTCTGAGGATGTGCTTAGTTATATCAATTAAAAGAGTTCTTTCCTTTGATTCACTGTGTCCCATCCTGTTAATCTATTCTTTTACTTCTAGTGTCTTCCCTTAAGGGGAGAGTTCTGAAAACTCTGGATTTCTTGCCCTTCTTCGGACAGAAACTAAACTGTCGTAATTTGGGAGTTGTCTGAGGGGGAGGGCAAATATTTACCTGAATCCAGCGATCCAAGGTACCTGTTCAGGCGCCAATTGTGGAGATCTCTTTATCATCTCTGATAATCTGATGACAGTTTAGTTGATAAGGAAATAAGGACAGGACAAGGGAAATGTCTTTTACTTCATGCTTCCAGCTCTGGCTCCAGGAGCATGGAGTTTATTATATATGTTTCAAGACTCATTTCACACAAAAGAACCTCCCCCCCGAAACTTTGCAGATGCGCAGAAGTTAAAACACAAAACATTGGCTTCAGAATAGACCAAGGTCAAGGCTGAATTTTGACTAGGTTCTTATCAGAAAGCCAAGTTGGGGAGTATCTTGGCCTTGGCTATAACAGGCAGCAGCATTCCTTACTGTGTTAAAAGTGTTAACCCTTTAAATTCAGGTTTGATAGGAACATAAAGCTTTTCAATAAGGTCACAATACATTTCAACAAGAAATCACAAGGACCACAAAAGGGGTCAAAAGAGGAGTCTCAGATGTTCATCTGTTTAAGACTCTGTTTCTCTTATTGGCCTCCCACA
>NW_025393142.1:0-2514 GCF_016433145.1 Gracilinanus agilis
TTAGAAATTAAAGATAGAAATCATTCCAATAATCATGAATTGCAGGACCATTATATTTTAGAACAAGTTACTCTAGAGTAAATATTCAATATCCTGCCTTGTCACATGGATAGGAAGTGATAAAACTAATTTCTTGGACTCATATGATATAAAAATCATTGAAAAATATCAGATACCAAAGCTTCCCCTCTGTCAAATGAGATTCTCCCTGGTATAAAGATCTTCAAAAATTTGGAGATGAGCAAAATATGTTATACTCAGAGACAGAATGCTTGGGATCAAATGTTATCTCTCCCATCCAGTAACACAGCACTTTGTATAAGGTTTTGTCATCTGTAAGTTTCAATATTCATTCAAATGAAATGCTAAAAATGCTTCATGAAAATTCATGAAAATTTTCATTATTTTTGTTATTGTTATTATTAGTTACCAATTGACTTGACTTTCTCCAAAACAACTATAATTAAGAACTATTATAATATAAATGTTTGTACATGTATACATTATTTGCATTTATATACTTATGTATATGAGAATATATCTACGTATCTCTCTCTAGTATGTGTTAAACACAAGAAAGAGAAGGAATAATTATAATTTTCCTTAATATCATAATCATTGCCCATCCTTCATTTTTGAAATGAACCAATGACATCATGATGATGGAGCAATGTAAGGTTTGATGGGTGATATCTTGATTTATCAGTGAGCTGGATTTAAGTGAGACATATTCCCACAAAGTTGTATCATTCTCTTCCAGAGTCACCAAAGTTCAGTTCTGGATAAAAGACAAGAAACCTAATGATGTCCTAGGATGTAGATGTAGTTGATTAACTTGGCATCTTGAATGTCTGACCAACCTCTAAGCCATCTCTAGCACCATTTCCAGCTGAATTCATGGCAACTGGAACAAAGTATTGTCATCTGACCATTCTTGTAAGGGAAGGTTGTTACATGCTTGGTAGACATACTCTTATTTCACTAAGGATTTTGAGATCTGTTCTGTGTGAAACTATGGTGGTATGAAACCAAAATATATCACTAAAAATTTATTGGAAAATAAAATCTTCTGTTCCATATATTAGAGCACTATTTTATAGTTTTATTATGGCAGACAGTGACAGCATGAGCTATGGCTCCAAAGGGAATTAAAACAATCCTGACTAAACATAAAGAACAAAGGAATTTGTACCAACTATCCAAACTTAAAATTTCTGTGTAACCTGGGCCATTTCTGGCATTATTCTTTCTTTGTTCTATTTCCATATGATAGCTAGTGTGACCTGGAGTTGGTGTGTGGATCCACCATGATACTCTGTCTTGCTACGACTCAGGCCTTTCCTTTTGTGAGTAAGTATCCCTAATAACCAAGATTAATTTATTTGACCCTAGCAAGGAAAATAAAATCTATTATGAGCCAAGCTGAAATGAAAAGCTTCATTTGGTATTNATTGTGTTTATGAAAAATCAAAAAATAGATAAATCATTGATTAATAAAATTTTAAAAAGAGAGAAGAAAAACAAATCAGTAGCATTAAAAATTAATAGGATGAATTTACCACTAATGAAGATGAAATCAAAACCATTATTAGGAGTTATTTTGTGAAATTATATACCTACACTTGTAATAATGTAAGTGAAAACAATGAATGCTTACAAAAACATAAATTGCCTGATGGCAACAAAAGAGGAAATAGGATATTTCAATAAACCTATTTTAGAAAAATAAATTGAACAAGTTATGAAATAACTTTCTCTGAAAAAAACATTGGGAGCAGATGAAATTATAATTGATTTTTCTCAAACATTTAAAGATAATCTAATTCCAGTAGGAAACAAATTATTTAGAACAATTAGCAAAGAAAAATTCTACTAAACTCCTTTTATGAAGTGAATATAATACTGAAAGCAAATAATGAAAGTGAGTATGATACAGAAAAAAAGCAAAAGAAAGAAAAATGTAGCCTGATTCATCAATGAATGCATTATAGATTCAATAGATGCAAAATTTCTAAATAAAATATTATCATAAAACAGCAACAATATATCATAAAGAATATACATTATGACCAAGTGAGATTTCAATGATGTTGGCAGAGGTGGTTTTATATAAGGAAAACAAATTGCATAATTGATAATATAATAACAAAAGTAACAAAAACCATATGATTATATCAATACATGCAGAAAAACCTTTTGACAAAATACCACACTCATCTATATTAAAAGCAATTGAGGAGGGCAGCTGGGTATCTCAGTGGATTGAGAGCCAGGCCTAGAGATGGAAGGTCCTAGGTTCAAATCTGGCTTCAGACACTTCCCAGCTGTGTGACCCTAGGCAAGTCACTTGACCCCCATTGCCTACCCTTACCACTCTTCTGCCTTGGAGCCAATACACAGCATTGACTCCAAGACAGAAGGTAAGGGTTTAGTAAAAAAAAAAAAAAAAAAAGCAATTGAAAGTGTCAGTTAAATGAATTTTTCCTTATATTAATAAGTATGTATATTTAAAAA
>NW_025393143.1:0-2903 GCF_016433145.1 Gracilinanus agilis
CATATATATATAGGATATTACATATGCTTTATATATATATATATATGTATATATATATATGAAAGCATAATTTTTTGGGTAGCCCCAGAGGTGGTTTTCCTAAAAAAAAAAGTATAACCAAATTCATTTAATACTTGATAATTGAATTAAGTGATAAGAATTCTTAAATTCTATTTAGAGATTTGTTTTCTTCTCATAGCTAACTGATATACTGTATGGTTTATCAGTGGAATGATGATAAGAACAATATTTGTGTATAACTTTAAAGTTCGCTAAACACTTAAACCCATCATTTGTTTCTTACAGCCCTTGGAGGTAAGAAATATTATTACCTCATTTTACAGATGAATAAACTGAGGCAGATGGAAATTAAGTGGGTCATATAGCTAGAATGTGTCTGAGGCTGAATTTGAACTTGTCTTCCTGACTCTAGGTCCATTATGCCATCTTGTACAAACAAAAGATTCATCAATTGATAAATTATTGCTCCAATAAAAAAACAAATAAATAAATCAACAAACTCCTCATTTATTTATTTGTTTATTAAAGTTGTGTGTGTGTGTGTGTATGTATTTATGGCAACTAAGGTATACTGTGGGCAGAGCACAGCACCTGGAATCAAGAAGTCCCTTTCTTAAATTTTGCCTCATGCATTCCCTAGTCATATGACCCAGGATAAGTCATTTAAGTTAAGCCTTAGTTTTTTCATCCTTAAAATGGGGAGAATAATAATATCTACCCAATAGGGCTGTTTATGAGGCTCAAATGATATCACATGTGTAAAGTGTTTTCTAAACTTAGAAGTATTATAAAAATGCTATTATTATTATTATAATTATATAATGCTCTGAAAAGACTATCCAAACTTCTACTCCCTTTTACTCACTTCCAATGATGAGTTGGATGTCCAGAGCCTGGCTATTTCATAGGGACTATGTTTTGGTTAGTCCTGAGGGACTAGGAAATATCTTTCCTATCTTTTGAGTTCCCATGTTCTAGTGTTCTTCCTCAGAAGATTATCTGATGACAATCAATTTATGCATTTATTTTTTTTAAACCCTTAACTTCTGTGTATTGACTCCTTGGTGGAAGAGTGGTAAGGGTGGGCAATGGGGATCAAGTGACTTGCCCAGGATCACACAGCTGGGAAGTGTCTGAGGTCGGATTTGAATCTAGCACCTCCCATCTTTAGGCCTGGCTCTCAATTCACTGAGCCACCCAGCTGCCCCATGCCAATCAATTTAGACAATTAGTTTTAATTTAAGTAACTTTTATAAAGCTGTATTTACTAAAGTAGTAGGGTAGGAGTAGTTGTTACAAAACATCCCCTAAAAGTCTGTGACATAGTCTTCTACAAGTATATAGAGAATCCAAGGGAAAGTGGGATCTAGCTTAGAGAACACATGGCAAAGGAGTCATTCATAGCTCTCAGTTGCTAGAAGTTCTTTTCTCTTTCATGGGATGTTCAAGAAGTTCTCCTTAGGCATGGCGTGCTTTATCTTCTGGGCTCCTTTTGGAGCTATAGATTGATATCTGGTCTGTTTTGGGGTTTCTATGCAGAAAATGACATCGACTATTTCAGGGGAACCATTAGGACATCTGTAGGACGATGGAGGTCCTTCAAAGATCTGACTATCCTCCTCTGATCAAAGGGAGAGGGAAGGAAGGAGACACAGACAGATCTCATTTCTCTTGTCTTCCCTTCATCACCAAGATGTCCCTTCTTGGAGTTGTTGTTGTTTTGTGTTTTTACTCGGATGTCACATTTATTCCATCCAATCTGTGGAATCCTTCTCGTTCTAAACTTGCTCAATAATTTACGCATGACCCCCAGGACTTGCTTCATTCGATCCAAATACCCTTTCTGTGCAAAGTCAGTCTTATTCCCAATATTTTTTAACCTTAGTCAAAACTTCTGATTGATTTATTGATACTTTTCCTACCTTAATAAAGCACCAGAGCATCTTACTGTTTATAAGTGAAATGGGATGACTCGGTTGAGTAAATCAATCAATCCCATCCTTACACACATGTATGTATACACAGGTGTGTGAGTTATACAAGACCAATGCTAGATTTTTGTTGTCCAGTCATTTCAGTTGTGTCTGACTCTTTGTAACCCCATTTGGAGTCTTCTTGGCAAAGATACTGGAGTAGTTTGCCTTTTCTTTCTCTAGCTTATTTTACAGATGAGGAAACTGAGGTAAACAGGATTAAGTGAGTGACTTGCCTAGGGCCACACAACTAGAAAGTGTCTGAACTGAATTTGAACTCAGGTCTTCCTGATTCCAGGCTCATTACTTTATCCACTGTGCCAACTTGCTATTCTAATGCTATGCATACTTATATATTTATACATGTACACAAAAATTTATACACATATATTTATATACATAGTGCTTTGAAAATGTTAAAATGCTATATAAATGCTATTATTATTATTATATAATGTTCTAAAGAGACTAAATGTACACATACACACACACACATATATATAGAAATATATGAGTATATGCATATATTTCTATGCATCTTTGTCAAGAAAACCCAAATGGGGTCCCAAAGAGTCAGACACAACTGAAATGAATGAACAACGAAAACCTAGAATTGGTCCCACATAACTCATACGTGTGTGTGTGTGTGTGTGTGTGTGTGTGTGTGTCTATGTAAGGACAGGATTGATTGATTTACTCAACCAAGAAGTCCCACCTCACTTATATGTGCATCTATATGCATATAAATATTCATATCTATATAGGTGTTTATGTACACACATATGCATATATACATATATAGAGAGAGGGAAGAAGGTGGGGAGGGAGAGAGACAGACAGACAGACAGAAGGAGGAAGGGGGGGAGAGAGGGAGAGAGGGAGGAGAGAGAGAGAGAGAGAGAGAGAGAG
>NW_025393144.1:0-4953 GCF_016433145.1 Gracilinanus agilis
TGGAATTGGCAGAGGAAGTATCCTTTGTTGGGATCACCCATCTGGCTTGTGTCTACCCTGGAGATCTAGCTCTGGCTTCTGTTTCTGTGGGACATCTTGACTCCTGAGTGTAGAAGGTTGGGGGAGGAATGGCAGAAGGTAGCAGGCATGTCCTTTCTCATAGTTATTCCCCAGCTCTTCTTAGTTTCCTTTGGGGTATGGGCTATGGTACATATGGTTAATGGTACAGTGGGTTCTTAAGGACCATTCTAGAATATCTTGTAGAAAAATTGAGAAGTCAAGAAGACCCCCCAGATATTTGGTTCTGTGTCAAAGAAGCTAAGTAAGGTCTCAGGGTAATTGATGTGTAATGAAGGAGGACTTGAATGACACTGAGGTAGGAAATTTACTTCTGCTTTGTGCTCACCTTTGACTATTTCAACCTGAAATAAAGGGGATTTCCTTTTTTTTAAATAATTTTTATTTTTTAGAAAAGTTTAGGGTTAAATGATTCATGTTCTTACTTTCCCCTTCACCCCCGACCTCCCACACACACCCTGTTGCTGATGTGCATTTCCACTGGTTTTAACATGTGTCTTAGATCAAGACTTATTTCCAAATTGTTGATAGTTGCATTGGTGTTGTAGTTTCTAGTCTACATGCCCAATCATGTCTGCATCAACCTATGTGTCCAAGCAGTTGTTTTTCTTCTGTTTCCTCTCCTATAGTTCTTTCTCTGCATGTGGGTAGCATTCTTTTCCATAAGTCCATCAGAATTGTTATGGATCATTGCATTGCTGTTAGTACAGAAGTCCATTACAATCTATTTTACCACAGTGTATTGGTCTCTGTGTACAATGTTCTTCTGGCTCAGCTCCTTTCACTCTGCATCAATTCCTGGAGGTCTTTCCAGTTCACATTGAACTCCTCCAGTTTATTATACCTTTGAGCACAATAGTATTCCATCACCAGCATATACCACAATTTGATCAGCCATTCCCCAATAGAAGGGCATACCGTGGTTTTCCAGCTTTTTGACACCACAAAAAGTGCACTATAAATATTTTCATATAAGTCTTTTTCCCTATGATCTCTTTGGGGTACAAACCCAAAAATGGTATGGCTGGATCAAAGGGCAGGCAATCTTTTATAGCCCTTTGGGCATAGTTCCAAATTGCTATCCAGAATGGTTGGATCAGTTCACAACTCCACCAGCAATGCATTCATATCCCAATTTGGCCACATCCCCTCCAACATTCATTACTCTCCCCTTCTCTCATTTTAGCCAATCTGCTAGGTGTGAGGTGATACCTCAGAGTTGTTTTCATTTGCATTTCTCTAATTATTGGAGATTTAGAACACTTTCTCATGTGTTTATTGATACTTTTGATTTCTTTATCTGAAAATTGCCTATTCATGTCCCTTGTACATTTATCAATTGGGGTATGGCTTGATTTTTTATACAAATGATTTACCTCCTTGTATATTTGAGTAATTAGATCCTTGTCAGAGTTTTTTGTTATAAAGATTTTTTCCCAATTTTTTGTTTCCCTTCTGATTTTGGTTGCATTGTTTTTGTTGGTACAAAAGGTTTTTAATTTAGTATAACCAAAATCATTTATTTTACATTTTGTAATTTTCTTTAATTCTTGCTTGGTTTTAAAATCTTTCCTTTCCCAGAGATCTGACAAGTATACAATTCTGTGTTCACTTAACTTATTTATAGTTTCCCTTTTTATATTCAAGTCATTCACCCATTCTGAATTTATCTTGGTGTAGGGTGTGAGATGTTGATCTAGACCTAATCTCTCCCATATTGTTTTCCAAATTTCCCAGCAGTTTTGGTCAAATAGTGGATTTTGTCCCAATAGTTGGGCTCATTGGGTTTATCATACACTGTTTTGCTGACATCACTTGCTCCAAGTCTATTCCACTGATCCTCCCTTCTGTCTCTTAGCCAGTACCATATCGTTTTGATGACCGCTGCTTTATACTATAGTTTAATATTTGGTACTGCTCGGCCCCCTTCCTTCACATTTTTTTTTCATTATTTCCCTTGATATTCTTGATCTTTTTTTATTCCAGATGAAATTTGTTATAGTTTTTCCTAATTCAGTAAAGAAGGTTTTTGGTAGTTTGATCAGTATGGTACTAAATAAATAAATTAATTTGGGAAAAATGGCCATTTTTATTATGTTAAGCTCATCCTACCCATGAACAATCAATGGCTTTCCAATTGTTGAGATCCAGATTTATTTGTTTGGAAAGTGTTTTGTAGTTGTTTTCGTATAATTACTGTGCTTGTTTTGATAGATAGATTCCAAAGAATTTTATATTGTCTAGGATGATTTTAAATGGTTGTCCTCTTTCTACCTCTGGCTGCTGTGATCTGTTGGAAATACATAGAAATGCTGATGATTTATGTGGATTTATTTTGTATCCTGCAACTTTGCTAAAGTTGTTGATTATTTCTACCAGTTTCTTAGTTGATTCTCTAGGATTTTTTAAGTAGATCATCATATCATCTGCAAAGAGTGATAGCTTAGTCTCCTCCTTGCCTATTTTAATGTCTTCAATTTCTTTTTCTTCTCTCATTGCTACTGCTCGTGTTTATAGTACAATGTTAAATAATAGAGGTATTAATGGGCATCCTTGTTTCATACCTGATCTTACTGGGAAGGCTTCTAATTTATCCCCATTGTATACGGTGCTTGTTGATGGTTTTTGATATATGCTGTTTATTATTTTTAGGAAAGGTCCTTCTATTCCTATCCTTTCCAGTGTTTTCAATAGGAATGGGTGCTGTACTTTGTCAAAGGCTTTTTCAGCATCTATTGAGATAATCACGTGATTTTTGTTAGCTTGTTGATATGGTCAATTACGTGGATGGTTTTCCTAATGTTGAACCATCCTTGCATTCCTGATATAAATCCCACCTGAACCTGGTGGATAATCCTCTTGATCACTTGCTGGAGTCTTTTTGCTAGTATTCTATTTAAGATTTTTGTATGTATGTTCATTAAGGAGATTGGTCTGTAGTTTTCCTTCTCTGTTTTTGATCTCCCTGGCTTTGGAATCAGTACCATATTTGTGTCCAAGACTACCTATCCAGCTGAGCCCACACTTAGATATAGCAGTAAGAGTAGTCACAGGAGTTGACAGAATGGACTGGTTAACTACATAGCAGCAAGAGTTACAACTATAGATACTATAGGAAGTGCTGGAATTGGCAGAGGAAGTAGCCTTTGTTGGGGTCACCAATCTGGCTTGTGCCTACCCTGGAAATCTAGCTCTAGCTTCTGTTTCTGTGGGATATCTTGACTCCTAAAGGTAGAAAGTTGAGGGAGGGATGATAGAGGAGGAAGCAGGAATGTCCTTTCTCATAGTTATTCCCTGGCTCTTCTACTTAGTTTCCTTTGGGGTGTGGGCTATGGTTCATATGGTAAATGGTACGGTGGGTTCTTAAAGACCATTTTAGAATATCCTGTAGAAAAATTAAAAAATCAAGAAGACCTCCCAGATACCTGGTTCTGTGTCAAAGAAGCTAAGTAAGGTCTCAGGGTAATTGGTGAGCAATGAAGGAGAACTTGAATGACAGTGAGGTTGGAAATTTCCTTCTGTTTTATGCTCTCCTTTGACTATGTCAACCTGAAATAAAGGGGATTTTCAAAGTAGCAAAAATAAAGATCCTTAATCAAGACAATGGAATTGCATTTGAGAATGCCATACAACAGTGAATTTCAGGAGTGCCTGGGAAAGGCAGAGGGGAGAGGTGTTAAATAGGCTTCAAAGGGGGAGGGTGTCTCATGGAAAGGCAGAACAAGTTGTTAAAATTTTGCCCCCAAAGTGAAAGTCTATGGAGAAGCCTGAGGAGGCTCAGAGAGGTCATATCTGGTCAGAGCAATGGGTTCCAAGTACATGACTGGGGAGTTTTCAGAGGAACCATAAGACTGGCTAAACTTATTCAAGCCTGCTCCAAACATAAGATCAGGGTGAATTAGACTTTTTTACTTCATTTTTTTATTTTTTAAAATTTTATTTTTTAGAATAAATTTCCATGGTTACATGTTTCATATTCTAAGTTTTCCTCTCACCACTCAACACCCCCTAAACCCCACCCCATAGCCAACACACGCATTTTCATTGGTTTTAACATGTGTCATAGATCAAGATCTATTTCCATATTATTGATCATTGCATTGGTGTGGTCATTTTGAGTCTACATCCCCAATCATGTCTGCATCAACACATGTGTTCAAGCAGTTGTTTTTCTTCAATGTTTCCACTTCTATAGTTCTTCCTCTGAATGTGGATAGTGTTCTTTTTCCATAGATCCCTCAGAATTTTCATGGATCATTGCATTGCTGCTAGTACAGAAGTCCGTTACATTTGATTTTGACACAGTTCATCCATCTGTGTACGTTGTTCTTCTGGTTCTGCTCCTTTCACTCTGCATCAATTCCTGCTTGGTCACTGCAGTTCACATATAATTCCTTTAGTTTATTATACCTTTGAGCATAATTGTATTCCATCACCCACAGATACCACAATTTGTTCAGCCATTCCCCAAGTGAAAGGCATACCCTGGTTTTCCAGGGTTTTTTGCCACAAGAAAGAGCATGGTTATAAATATTTTTTTACAAGTCTTTTTCCCTATGATCTCTTTGGAGTACAAACCCAACAGTAGCATGACTGGATCAAAAGGTAGGCAGTCTTTTAGAGCTGCTATCCAGAATGGTTGGATCAGTTCACAACTCCACCAGCAATGCATTAATGTCTCAAACTTGCCACTTCCCCTCCAACTTTTATTACTCTTCCCTGCTGTCATTTTAACCAATCTGCTAGGTGTGAAGACCTTTCTATTTGAAAAAATTTTAATAACAAATTTCCACATAAGGTTTCTGAAGTTATATGATCCATATTGTCTTCCTCCTTTCTTTTCTCCCCTCTCCCAGTAGCCCTTTTTGGTGAATT
>NW_025393145.1:0-3769 GCF_016433145.1 Gracilinanus agilis
TTTTTTTACTGTGAACTTTATTGTCAAATAGCACAAATATTTTGAAATGCATATATGAATAAAAAAGTTTTGCATATGAATATGAAAAAACTCATGAAAGAAAGCGAAAGATGATATGCTTTGATCTGCGAATTCTAACACTTCTTTGAGAGATTCTAGGGATACCAATTCAATAGTGAATATTTCCTGAATCTAAAGGCATTTAACTTGGTGTACAGAGGATCAGAGATTCAATACATATACAACTTAGGAAATATAAAGGATATAACATTTATACATTAAATAAATTTGGAGGCAATCACTATCATTCTGTCTTTCATTATGTTTTTATTACTTTTGCCTCCTGTTTAGAAATACTTCATTAAAGTACCTATTATACTTTGACAAAAAATTCTTAGGAATCAGAGAGGAAAGTGGTATTTTTTTTCTTTTGAGGGCAGATGATCCAAAGAACAAATTGAGGTTTGCATAAGAAAAAAAAACACATTTATTTAATAAAAGTTTCCACCCACTAGATTTTAAAATTAAAGATGAAACAAAGTTGTATTTAACTGATATGATTTTAAAAATTACTTTTGTATTGTGAGCAATTGAGAGAAGGAAAAAATGGAGGAGGGCTAGAGGCAAGGAGAGAGATGATTTTTACTATTGTAACATTTTGGGAAAGTCACTTCCTCTTCCTAGAAGCCTTCTGCAAAATGCTGTCTATGCCTGCTATCTGAGGGAAAAGAGGAGAAAATTGAACATGGTGTTAAGGGATTCTGAGATTAAAAGCAGGAGGGAGAGGCCTTTCTTGGACCCCTACTGCAAATGTGTAAAAAGAATGATTTAAATTAGTGGCTATCTAAAGTCCTTTTCAGTTCTAATTTGTGGGATTGTATCACTCTGTAATCAAGGTATGAAGAAGGGAAAGATAGCCTAACAGAAAAACATATAAAATGGATAAAGATTAGAAAAGTGGGTGGGTTGCCTTTGGGATTTCCAAAAACTTCTCTGTTTTGGGGAACTCCCTGAGATTCCACAAAATGCACTTGTGGCAAATTACTTGTCTTCTAGACACCTTCCCTCTTCCTGACATACCTATCTACTCTTTGCTTTATTTTCCCCACTAGGAACTGATATAATTTCTGAAAATTTCCAAATGCTGTGTTGATATGGTGAGGAAAGGAATTTTTGCAAGCAAATGCCATGGAATGTTGGAGAACAGAAGAGACAGGGTTGCCCTGTCCAACATTCCATGGCGTTTGCTTGAAAAAATCCTTTCCTTGATGGGGAGAGAAGTCCTTCTGGCCAGTACTTGGCATGTACTTTTCTGTGACATCAGAGATGAAAAGCCAGTCAGATAAGTCTGAGTAAGAAACTGGTCCATCCCCCATAAAACCATTGGTCCTTGACTGGTCTTTAAACTGACCTAGGGCACGAAGGTGCCTTTGAGCTATCCTTGTACTCTTCTTTCCCTACATCCCTGGCTCCACCCCTTCTTGTCTTCATTTGACCAATGCCAGGCCTCATGCCTTCCCTTAGGGATAGATGCTGGACTTCTGTTTTCACTGGTATAAGGAATTTTCAGAAGAGGAACCTCTCTCTATAGTGGTGGGTTGGCATCTGCTCTAAACTTTAGAGTCTCAGAGAATTACCTCTAGCACTGAGACATTAAGTGACTTCTATAAGGCGACCCAGCCAGTATGTATCAGAACTTGAACTAAGGTCTTCCAAGCTTCAAGGTCATGTCTCTATTCACTATGCTAGGCTTCATTTCTTATCTTTTTTTTTAATCAAGTGGATTTAAGTATGGATAGATATTACACCTGGCTAAATTAAGGCTTTTTGACCTAATCTCTCACCATATCTTCATCTCAACCCTCCCTGGACATTTTTGTGGTGGCAAAGAATTGGAAATTAAGGGGATGTCCATCATTTGGGGAATGGATGAAAAAATTGTAATATATGTTTGTGATAGAATGCTATTGTACTATAAGAAATGATAAGTAGGATGAGTTTTTAAAAAGCTAGAAAGATCTACATGAAATGATACAAAGTAAAATAAGCAGAACCAAGGGAACGTTGTACAAAATAGCAGCAAAAGTTGTATGATGATCAACTGTGAAAACTTGGCTTCTCAGCAATTCAATGATCTGAGGAAATTCTAAAGGACTTATGATGGGGAATGCTATCCACCTGTAGAGAAAGAACTGTTGGAGTCAGTTGGACATGGGTCAAAGCATATTCTCTTTCACATCAGTGTATTTGTAATTTTTCAGTGCAGGGAGAGGATTTTGGTTTTGTATGAGTCTGTTCTTACAAGAATGACAAATATGGAAGTATGTTTTTCATGATATATGTATGGCCTAAATATTATTTTAAAAACATTTCTGCTTTTCTACATTTAACTATAATGTTTTTGTGAGAATGTTTAATTATGTTACCTTTTAAAAGAATGTAGTTTCTGTTTATCTCTTTTAATTATATCTATTTTAGGTTTAACTTTGTCAGAGATCATGATTGCTACCCCTGCTTTCTTTGTATTAGCTCACACATAGTATATTCTTCTCCAGCCCTTTATTATTACTCTATGTGTGTCTCTAATTTTTAAATGTGCTTCTTGTAAACAGCATATTATCGGGCTTTGGTTGTTGACCCATTCTGCTATCCATTTAAGTTTTATGGGCAAATTCATCTCATTCACATTCAAAGTTATAATTACTAGTTGTACGTTTCCCTCCATTTTATTTTTTTCCTCACTGTTTTTCCTTCTCTTCCTCTTATTTTGCCATATACTTCTTCAGATATCCAATTTCTCCTTTCCATTACCTCTCCAAATCACACCCCTTCTTAAAGCCCTTTTCCTTATTTTCTTGAATGACCTTTTCATTGTCAAATCTGATGTTCTTATTTTTTTCATTTCTCTTCCTTCTTGACCTCTTTTCCTCATTTGACCCATCTCTTTTCTTACACACTTTATCCTCTGTACACTTTCAGGAGAGTACCTCCTGCATCTCCTAATCTGTCTCAATGCTATACATTCTCCTTTGCTGGCTCATCATTTATAATATGTCTCAATTGTAGATATTTCTGAAACTTTGCACTGGAGACCCCTTGATATTTTTCTCTATACCTGTGAAGAATGTTGACTGGTCATGTATGAGTATGAAGGATGGTGGATGAATGCCTCTTAGGCTATTCTAGTATCCAGGCAATATTATGAGTACATTGAAGGATTGAGAGAAGGATGGATCCAGGTACAAGAGTCATATGAGGAGAAGGCAAAGGTAGATTGTGGTTTGCCCAACTCTATGGAATCCTGTATCTGTGTGACCACAGATTCATGGAAATACTGAAATATAAGAATGTAAATTATGTGAAGATTCCCGAAAGGAAGGTTTTATCCCTAAAATTATAGCTTTTAAAAAAACCTTTACTTGCTCTCTTAGAATCAATACCAAAGTACTGGTTCCAAGGCAGAAGAGTGGTTAGGACTAGGCAATTGGGGTCACCCAGGGTCACAGAGCTGGTAAGTATCTGAGGTGAGATTTGAACCTAGGACCTCCTGTATCTAGGCCTGGCTCTCAATCCATTGAACTACCCATCTGCCCCCTGAATTCTAGTTCTGATACTTAACACTGCTGGGACCTGGGAGAATTCACCTTATTTCTCTGAACCTCAGTTTTCTCTATCTAGCCCCTAAGGTCCCATCCAGCTCTGTATTTGTTTTCCTATGATTGTAAGGATCATCTAGTTGAACCTCTGAACTAGGATGGTACAAAATGGT
>NW_025393146.1:0-5461 GCF_016433145.1 Gracilinanus agilis
CCTACTATATACAATGCACTGTGCTAGAGTCTGAGTATATAGACATAAAAGGAAATGGTCTCTACCCTCAAAAAGCTTACATTCCTTTAGGAGAAAATTACAGGGACAAAAATCAAAAAGAAAAAAGAAAAAAGAAAGTATTTTCTTGGGGAAGGGTAACCCTCAGACTGAATTTGAAATGACAGTTTGTTAACAATAGAAAAAGAGTTCCAGAGGGCACAAAGGAAATGTCCATAAAAATAGCAGGATGTCTTGTTCCCTTTTCAGTTTCATTTGGAAATACCATCTTATCCTAAACAGGGAATGCATGGTTAAATCTCATTTACTAGAAATGAAAATCTATCTAAAAGTAAAATAGCAGAGACAACTGCCAAGATCACAACCTTCACACAGATAGGAGAAGAAAACTAAGCTGGCAGACAGGCAAGCAGGCAAGCAAAGAGACTTCTCTCTGCATTGAGGTTAAAAGCCAGGATAGATCAGGTTCTAATTGGTTCTGCATGAGTGATGCTACCTTGAAGCCATGTGCTATAACACATCTAATTAATGTAATTTTCACTTTAGAATGAGCATTAGATTTAAAAAACAATCAAGGGGGAGAAGGAAATTCCCTGTTGAATCATATCCCTGCAAAAGAAATAACTGAGACCAAAAAAAAAATTTAGTGACATATTTCTCTGAGATAACATTCGGTCATCTCTCCTTGCTACCTATAGTAAGTCATAGGATCATGGGATTTCAATCTAGAGGGGACCTTTTAAAGATGAGGAAACCAAGAAATTAAGTTTCTTATTCAAGAGCTCAGAGGAACTTGCCATTCTATATTATAAGGAGCTTGTTTCAATGGTAACATCATGAGTCTGATAATAAAAACACTTAAGAATTCATTTTACACATGACCTTTTGTCTATTTGGCATTACCCAAAGATAAATGGGATAATTTTAGGTGTCAATAAAATATAATAGGAAGAAGTCATAGAATTCCCAAATGGGAGATAGAGGGAGAAGATACAAGAAGAGAATCAGGACACATACTCCTAAATTAATTTCTCAAATCCACAAAGCAATGGCTATCTACATAGAAAGTTCTGTTTGGAAGAAGGGAGATCTGGTATCCATGGAGAAAGCTGAAATCTATCTCATCCTCAGTGTTCACAGTATTGAATCAGAATTATCCTGCACTCTCTATAATAGAGAGTTCCTTCCTCAACATTATGGACCCTTAGGGATATGGGTAGGAGCTACATAAGGGAGGGATAGGTTATGTTAACATCCCCTCCCTATTCAAACAACTAAAAGGTATACTAACAACCAACTAGCTAAATGGCATACTATCAGTTAACAAGTGGAACATTACCAGGAATAGGAGTTGCTATGGTAATAGCTAAACAGTATCAGTTTATTAAGCATCATTATCAAGGAAAATGGGAAGCTGAGGATGCTCTGAAAAACTCCTCAAGTTGATCTGTTAATGGTGTAAATCAGAGGAGTGAAATAGACAGTCAATGGGCCATATGTGTCCCACCAGACTCTTGATTGCGACCAGAATCAGATCAAAAGGTAATTGGGAAATATTAATTGGGAAATACTGATTTAAAATACTATAAAACATAGATAATACTAAATAAGTGCTTTTCTAAGTCAATATGTGCCAATAGGGATATTTATGGATGATAAAATGACCCACCCACTTAAAATTGGACACCAATGATATCAAATTATTATTTCTACCCCATTACCATACATAGGAGGAACTGAGGACACCCCTAATACCAGGACCTAGCATAGTGTTGACATAATAAGTGTTTAATGAAGGTTTGTTTTACTATATTGCATTATATTAGGAGGGACATTTTCCAGCTTCATTAAAGATAATCATGGATAATCTCAATCAACATGAAAGACAATGATATAATAAGCATTCTTTCCATATGTATTAGACCACTCTAAAACAAATAAACTGAAATAACTAAATGAATCTCAACACTTGATAGTTAATTGTGGTATAAGAATGTATAGCAAGCTACTGGGAGCAAGGACAAACTTAACTTTTCCAATTAAGGATACCAAATCTAGGAAGCCTTTTAGCTTCATATCTTTATCCCAGAAATTCAAACATTATATTTCCCTTTTGTTGGATCTCAGGACACTATCATCTTTACTTACTATTAAAAACTTGAACTTTCTTGGGCATTTTCCCAAGTAGCAACAAGGCTGATTCAAATATCTGAGTGGAAATTGAGGAATTTAATATGAATGTTTTCACTCTTTGGATGTTTTGTATCACTCAGATAAAACATCACAGAATCATAGGATTTGGGAGTTGGAAGAGATATTAAATCTTATTGTGGCCAATCTCCTCTTCTTGCCAAACTTTTCAGCTTACAGTTGGATATTGGTGTCAGTAAATACAACCTAAACTATATAATCCCCTGCCTTCAAAGAGATTTCACTTCTAAAAAGTAAATGCGCACAAAGGTACTCATAGATAAAAAAGCCAAAAAATAATTTTATGGTCATTCCAACTGGAGTGCTGAAAAGAGAAGGAAATCATAATGATACTTGCTCTTTCTTTCCTTCTTTCCTACCCAACTCTTCTCACCCTCACATTTTATCGATTAAGCAGAGGATCTCTGTGGGTCAAATTCAAAAGACTAAGTTCAACCAGGGGAAGGTGGACTTAAAAAGTTGGAAGGCTAGAAAATATAGCTACTGTATAGCTATAATACATAGCTTACAAATACAATTACAAATGACAAATGACAAAAATACAAACTTACTTTTCTATTTAAGGATACCAAATCTAGGAAACCTTTTAGCTTCATAACTTTTTCCCAGAATTTCAAACAGTATATTTCTCCTTTCTTGGATCTCAGAATACCATCATAATATAAATAATATACAGCTCTTGAGTTGATCTCACATATTAGTCTAAGAGGCAATCCAGAGAAACTTTGGATCAAAAGTGCAAGAGAGAATTTCCTGGTAGGTAGCATACATCCAGGATCTTTGATGACAAGTCTATATTTGAAGCTAAGACTTAGAAAGTCATTTAAGGCTCAGAGAAGATCCAGTGACTTAAAAAGGGCCTCAAAGGATGTCTAGGTTAACTCTTTAATTTTATAGATGAGAAAACCAAGGCTCACTTTTATTTAAGTGATTAAATTAGTAATTTAGTCCTGATTACACAGGTAGTAAGCCTCACATGTAGAAGTTGAACTCAGGTCCTCTAACAAAAATGTCAGTAATATTCCTCCTTCCAGGATCACATTATCTAGTATGATCACATAGTAAGTGTGAAAGGCAGGATATGAACTTAGATCTTGCAAACTGCAAATCACTATCTCATGCTCTCTCCTTCCTAAAGGAACAAGGGTGGAAATCAGAATAAACTCTCTATAGAATATAATGCCAAAGATCACTCTTAAAGAAAGAGGATTCTGTGAAGCAGGAGAAGGTGCATTCTGGGCACCGGGGATATCTAACATAAAGGCACAGAAATGGGAGATGGAACATGGTGTATGAAGAACAAGAAGACTGCAGAGGGCAGGAGGACAATCAATATTCTTCAAGGTTAATTCTGACTTTAGCCTTCTAACTTTTATGTTTCATTTTGGTCTGTTAGGAATGCCTGAGACCTTGTATTCATGCCTTGCAAAAAAGGAACATTCTATTTGGAAATGCTTCCCATTCCCATGTAGCAAAGAGTTTAACTCCTGTGGAGAAAACTTTCAGTTCCTGATAAAATTAATAACACTCTTTTATTTCTGTCAAGGAAAGAAAATGAAGAAACAACTGCAGTTGCATTTATTTTCATATAATCTTTTTTTTTAACCCTTAACTTCTGTGTATTAGTTCCTTGGTGGAAGATTGGTAAGGGTAGGCAATGGGGGTCAAGTGACTTGCCCAGGGTCACACAGCTGGGAAGTGTCTGAGGTCAGATTTGAACGTAGGACCTCCCATCTCTAGGCTTAGCTCTCAATCCACTGAGCTACCCAGCTGCCCCCCATATAATCTTTTAAATCTATTCAATTAATCATAAAAAGTTCACAAAAGGGAAAATTTTACAGTGAATATTTTTATATTTACATTTTTTGTTTACTTGATCTTGGTGGAATAAGCATTAGATCATGCCATAGGCACCATACCTAGCTTCAGAAAACTATTAGACATAGCTCTCTGAATACAGAATAGAAATATAGAAGTTAGTTCAATCAAGTGAATTTGGAACTAGTTGAATGAGTAGATGCAAAGAATAGCCACTAATAGATCAATACTAACTTGGGGTATTTCAGTTGTGTTTCAGTGTATTCAAAAAGAATGATACCTCCAGTGTAAAGGCTTACCAACCCCTTTTCAGGACTTCTCACTCAACCCTTGGTGTTCATTTCTCATCCAACTCTCACCTGTGGCTCCAAGAAGCTGTAGAATACACAGAAGTCACATCCTAGTAAGACAGTCTCAGTTGATGGACTGAACCAGACCTATAACTATAAGCCTCAAAGCCATTGGTGTGTTCAGGGAAAATGACTATCACAAGCACATGAAGATTATCTGTGGCAGAATCAGCAAATAAGAAGAATGCATTGCAATGGCCATGAAGGTGTCTGAAGCAAGTGCTGATGCCAAGGTCATCCATTGCTAGTCATTCCAATGTATGTTCTGCCACTAGACTTAGATGACTCTGGAAGAGAGAATGAATCTGAGGACTTTGTGAAAATCTGATTCACTTAGTTTCAATTCACATTCAAGTCAAGATATCACTTATGGGTTCAAATCTGGCCTCTGACACTTCCCAGCTGTGTGACCCTGGGCAAGTCACTTGACCCCCATTGCCCACCCTTACCACTCTTCCACCTATGAACCAATACACAGAAGTTGAGGGTTAAAAAAAAAGATATCACTTATGATGTCACTGGTCTTCTTTGAGAATGAAAGCAAACAATAGCAACCCTAAAATGTATCTTTAGTTCTATGCTGCTGAATAAGGACATTGACAGACTGGTACAGATGCAAAGGATAACCAGGATAATTTAAGTGTCTGGAGATTTGTGCACATGAAAGTCATTGAAAAAACTGGAGGGTTTTTTTGGGGGGGAGCAAAGCATTAGAGGAGTAAGGATCATTATATTTGATTAAGTCTTTAAAATGCTGTCATGATAATGAAAAAATTCTTGCCCAGATGGTAGAACTAGAAATGGCAGAAATAGATTTTGGTTTGATGTAAAGAATAACACCTCAACAATTAGAGCTGTTAAAAAGTAAAATGAGCTGCCTCTGGAGGCAGAAAGTTTCCCCAACTAGAGGTGTTCAAGAGGAAACTGGTAGACATATGTTGGTGATGTCATAGAGGGGAATCCAGTCTGTGTATTTGTGGTTTGATACTCCTTGAGGTCTCCTCAAACTCTTATATTTCTGTGGCATTGCCCCAGGAAAAAAAAAAAAATATATATATATATAT
>NW_025393147.1:0-6029 GCF_016433145.1 Gracilinanus agilis
TGCTATGCTCTGACAACAGTCAAAAGTGAAATGGTTCCTACTCTCAATGAGTTTATATTGTACTTATTATCTCCAAACAGACTTGTCTGCTTTTTGTTCTCTCTATCCTGTAATTCATATGAAGCATGGACCTGATCTCCCTGACTCCCAAATTCATTGACCTTTAACATTCATTCATTTTGGGAGGTTGGAATTTCCTAAGAGGGAAAGGCTGGTGGGACTTCTACTCTCACATTCTGGAGGGAACCTTTGTTCAGGGGTAAATGTTTAACAACTGGCTCTCTGAAAAACAAAATCTATTTACCTATATAGGTACACACATTTAATTTTAATCCACCTAATTAATATCTTCCCTATCACATTCTAAAGTCTAGACAACAAAAAAAAAAATATAAGCCAAACCTCTGATTTGTAGATTTTGCCAATTTCTGAGGTATTACATGCTCATACTGAAAGATTTTTTTTAATTTTATTATTTACTTTTTTGTTGCATTAAAATTCCAAGATATCTCTCACTCTCTTTTCTCTCTTTTTACCAGATAAAGCATCATTTAACAAAAAGGTATGTGCATATACATAAAATGATGTTTTGCTTATTTCTTTTTATTAGTTCTTTCTTTGGACATGGATATATATAAGTCATACTGAAAATTTAACATGGTTCCCAGAAATAGTTGAAGCTGGCTCCAGCATACCCCAGTCTTTTTGGGTTCCTGTTTCCGCCAACACTGTAGCTCCTGAATTAAGTCTGTATTTTGATGTGATGGTGATAATAATGGCAAGGTACTAAGGTTTAATTGATTCCTTGGTACCCTTCAGAGAAGGTCTGTGAGCCTTCTCATATTGACCAGTATGCTACACAAACTACCAGAGTTTAAAAACAGAACAAGAGTTCATTTTTAACACAGTAGGATGGAGGAGAGCATTAAAGAATTAGGTTTCCCTAACTCTTAAGGGGTTTAACCAATTTCCCACCTTCTACAACCTCCACATGGAGATTTCTTCATTTTCTCTCAAGCTCCTTAAATCCTTACTCTGTCTTTCTAAATTCCCCAGCTATCTGACTACCTGACACTATTAATCCTCCCAGCTTACTCTTATAGAATAAATAGGTTTCCCTCCAGAATGTGAGAGTAGAAGTCCCACCAGCCTTTCCCTCTTAGGAAATTCCAACCTCCCAAAATGAATGAATATTAAAGGTCAATGAATTTGGGAGTCAGGGAGATCAGGTCCATGCTTCATATGAATTACAGGATGGAGAGAACAAAAAGCAGACAAGTCTGTTTGGAGATAATAAGTACAATATAAACTCATTGAGAGTAGGAACCATTTCACTTTTGACTGTTGTCAGAGCATAGCATAGTACCTGGTACTTAATCATTGCTTATTAAAATAAAATGTTAAAAACTTTTCGATGAAGCCCTAGCAGGGTTAGGCCTAAGTTGGCTTCAGGTCTTCCCACCACTGGAAGTTGTGCTGGCTTGCTGGTCAGAAATCTTCAGAGCTGACAGGTACTTCCAGTTTGCAGGAACACTGATGATATCAAGTCAGTGTGGTTTTTGTTTCATTTTGTTTTTTTTTCCCCCAAGTCAGGAATAGCAGGGATCAAGGTATTCAGCTCCAGGGAATAGGAAACCAAATCCTTCTCTTCAGAGAGATAGAGAGGAAGTAGAAGCTCCAGACTGTCCCAGCAACAGGAAGTCTAAGAGTCCCCCAATAACTGCCTGTGTTCACTTTTATCTGTTTCCTGCATTCCAGAAATCAACATCACCAATTCTACAGCATGCAGTCAGGTCCAGCAAACCTCTCTTTGCAAAATCCTCTCTTTTCCTATTTACAACCCTTTTCTCTTCTTCCCTCCTTACACTCCTGAGTCCTCACTAGTGAAATTCACATGAAAAAAATTAGCTATTTGATTCAATTAACTCTTAATCAACTGTTGCTTTTACAATCAAAATTAATAAGAATTACATACCATTCCACTTGCAAGAATAGTAACAGTGATAATAGCTAGAATTTATATAGCTATTTTACTAATTTAGGGATTGTAAAAAACTTTACCTATACTCTGTCACATCCGTACATGGAATCTGTTGGGGGAGTGTGGACACAGAGTACGATGGTGATGAGGCAGAAGTGTGCGGAATAGATATGGTTAGGGCGATTTACAGTTCTGGATCTATGGACGTCAGTCTTCTGTTACCTTGGACTCCATCCTTACTACAAAGTTCTCCAGTGGTTGTGGCATTTGTTGAATGGCTGGCTTCTCCACAGTTATTAGGACTAATGCCTCACAGGGCACAGTATCATAGCTACCTGAATCAATCTCCAAGACTGCTTTTCTGCAATCCTCCTACTAGCTTGGACTATTTCTCCTTTCATCTGGGCTTGTTCCTCAAGGGCAAATGAAGTTCCCATCACTTCCACTTTTAGGTTTAGCTTTTGTCCTCAGATGAGGTCATGTTATACTCTCTGATCAAAAAAAAAAAAAAATACCCTAAACCTTGAATGAACAAAAGCTTATCTAGTAGAGATTCCTTGCGAAGCCTCTGAATTCTTCTCTATTTCCCAAGGTATAAATGGCAGTATATCTTTTTCTTTTCATCTTCTCTGCTTCCCAGGTAATGGGTAGAAAGGAAATTAAAGCTATAGTCACCTTTGTCAATCACTTCTTTACTTCTTTCAAGACGTATTTCTGAGGTCTTTTCTTTGACCAATTCTTTCTGCTTTGTGAAACAAGTCTTCACAATAAGAAACTTGATTTTGGTTTTGTAAGGGTGAAAAAGGGGTTTTAAGGGTTCAATATATTAAAGATGGTCGCCAGAGGATTGAACTATTATCAATCCTCAATTAAGAATAATCTCAAATCAAAATTGACTTTTATGGAAATTTATTTACATGAGAAGGGAGAGAGAAAGTAAGGAAATAAGAATCTATCCCACTAATTAGTCCAGGTAGATCTTAACCCTCAGCCAAGGGTTAAAGGGCCCTGAGACCTGGAGGTGAATGGAGTAAACTTCATTCACAGAGTCTATAAAAAGAAGTTTCTTAATAGAATTTCAGGAAGATTCAGTCTTTAAGCTCACCACGTGGACCAGTCTCAGACAGGAACTAGCAAAGCTCCCTCAGATCTCCTTCACCAAACCAGAAGCTGCCTCACTCATTCAACTCCCTCTTTTAAAGGGGTCACGTATACATCACTTCCAGTGCCTTCCCCTAGCCTGAGTGTCCAGTCACAATAGATGCTTTCTCATAGAAAACATAGGGGGTGGTTGTTGATTCTGATTCGTTACTCATTCTAGCACATGTGAGTTAGGACCTCCAAGAATTGGAAGGTGCTCTCACCTTTGGTGATTAAATCTAAAGATGGGCAGTGTAGACTTAATCTAATCATCCCAGTTTGTGGTGAATAACTAAAACCTCATCTCTTTTGGTTAAGCCTTACACAAGTAATATATGGTTGTGCAATAACTACACCATAGTTCTGAGCCTCAGAGTTCCCCAGTTATTAAAATCAATGTTCTCCAGTCACTTATATGTAAATAAGCAACTGTAAAACAGAACATTAAAGTAGATTTTGCCTTGGGCAAGCACATTATGTCTGTAGCTTTTTCCTTAATGTTGTTTTATATGCAAATTTCACTTAGTTTTTTTTTTCTTTATTTTCAAACATCAAAATCCTCAGAGTTTAAAAGAAGCTTTCTTTTACACATACATCACTCATCTGTTTCTAGCTATAACTTTGGGAAATTGATGCTATTATCATTCTCATTTCACAGAAGATATGGAGCATCTAAAGAGTCACATAGCTAATAAGTGTTTGAGGTAGGATTAGAATCCAGGTGTCGATGCCAATTTTAGTGTTCTATCTACAGTGCAACATTTTTGATAGCATTTAATCTCCACAACCTGACTTTCAAAGCTTTTGATCTTGTCCTAATCTGTCTGTCTAGTCTTAATTCATAATATTCACCTTCAACCCCCCTCTTTTTATCTGATCTTTACTGTAAGTTATCTTGTCCTCATACTAGCCTAAGAACACCTGAAAAAATGCCTGAGATAATTAAGACAAGAACAAGTTTGATTGGCAGCATGTCACCACTGTCCTTCCTTGCTGGTATGTCCTACAAAGTTGTGTATGAGGGACACTAGACCCATACTACCATGTACACTCCATCTTAGATCTTAGCTTTAATCAACTAATAACCAGATCACATCAGTTTTGTGCTGTCTCCCCTATACACACTGATTCCATTCTCTTCTCCCTTCCTGAAAATTCAAGTATTCTAGGCTCTCTCCTTCCAATTTCTGCCTGCTGATACTTAGAAAGTACAATAATTTTAAAATCTCATGCTCCTCAGAGAAATTCACTTCATCACCCTCATGTTCCCATCAGTCCTCTGTATCACCAATGCCTGGCTCAAGGTCACATTTTGCTATCCCCAGATAAGCTAAAAAATAATTAACCAGGAGAAATTTATTGTGTTTGCTATATTCCAGCCACTATGTTAGGTTCTCAGGATGCAAAGTCAAAAGCAAAACAGACCCTGACCTCTTCTAGCTTGCATTTTACCAGGAAAAAAAAGCATCTCTATGTAAGTACCTCAAAAATGAACATTATTTTGTGCCTTTCCATTTGGCCCCACAACATCTTCAACTAAATATTCGCTTTTATTTGATCATTTTGTTGCTGAATATGGTTTAGTAGGTATTTCACTATTGTATGTAATTGTATATTACCAAAAAAGAAGAATGAAGGTTGTGCATATACAATAAATTATGCATTTAAAAATGGGATTCATAAAGCTCAAGGTCACAACCTAATCTTCTGTTATAATAAATAATTTTTGATAAAAAAATACTTGAAATATTTTGGTATTCAGGGTTGCTACCATCACCCCAGAAAATCAAATATATTGTCACTCAAAACTATGATTGAGGATCTGGTCATTGCCATATAATGGCAGTTCTTATTTCTTCATTTGTAAAAACTAGGATTGGCCCTGAAAAAATATGGACCCTTCCTCATTCCCCCACAGTTGACTCTGAGGTAAGGTACAGGAAGGAACCACTGAAGCCCACAAAAGGGAGGAAGTATTTCTCTTGGATGTTGGTATTTTTTTAATCCTGTTCTAAAGTCTCTGCCTTTCAACTCTGTCATCATATATTCTCCAGATTTAATATTTTAGGACTCCTGGTCTATGATTTTTATAATGTTATAAATTCATAGGATATTGACTTGGAATTAGAAGAGAACTTAGAGTTCATCTAGCCCAGCCCTTCATCATGCAGATTAGAAAATTGAAGCCAGGGGAGGGTAAATGACTTACCCAGGGTCACACAGGCAGCAAGTAGTGAATATCAGTGAAAAATGTGAATCAGGTTCTCTGATTTCAGATTTTTCTACTGTACTAATATGCCAATTTTTTTTGTAATTTATGGAAGGTGGGAAGAAACACAGCAGTTGGTTATATAAGTTTTCCCTGTGCAATTATGAAAATGTTACTTTTGTATTTGCTTTTGGCCTTTACTGAACAACAGCTACATTTCCCTTTTGTTCTTGACTAGAGAAAAAAAAAAAGAAATAAATGCAAAAGCTTTTATTTTTCTGGCCAAAACATCTTAGGGCTCCCCCAGCTGGATCTATAATGAAAGATAAATGTTCCTTGAAGAATCTGGCTGACGTATTACCTGTGGGACCAAGACAAACAGACTGCAGGTAGAAGGGATCTTAGAGTTCAATGAGTCCATTGACTTAATATGGGTGATGAAAATGAGGTCCAGAGAAAGAAAGGTCACATAGGGAATAAACAGTAAAGGCAAGATTGAAATGTAGGACCTCTGACATCAAAATTAGTGATTAATTTTTAAAAACTCATTCATTCACTTGCCAAGCGATTTTTAAGCTCCTATTCTGTCTCAGTTACTTCTCTGAAGGAGTTATAAAGCATTGTGTCTTTCTCTTTCCATACCTCACTCCCTCTCCCCTTCTTTCCTTCCTTCCTTCCTTCCTTCCTTCCTTCCTTCCT
>NW_025393148.1:0-1138 GCF_016433145.1 Gracilinanus agilis
ATCTACAACAAAAACGAAACATCTCTGACACTTTAGGAATGTTTCACATCCTTATTTCTTCAGAATAAACAAAAACGTATTGCATTGTTTGGAGGAGTCTTTAATTCTTGGTTTCTCTGTGTTGTCAAATGAACTATCATGACCTAAAGTAGGTAATTTAGAACACTTTCGGTTCTACAACACAAATACAACAACTCGGACACAGAAGGAATGCTCCACATCCTTATTTCTTCAGAATGAGCCTGAATTAAGCCTTCCCATTATAGCTACCTGAATCTTTAAGTCTTGCAATTAAATCGATCACAAATGAACCAAAACAATCATTTTAAGATATTATTGAACACATTTAGTTCTACAACACAAACAAAACATCTCTGGCACTTTAGGAACGTTCTACATCCTTATTTCTTCAGAATAAACAAAAACGTATTGCACTGATTAGAGGAATCCTCAATTCTTGTTTTCTCTGTGTTGCCAAAGGAACTATCATGACCAAAAGTAGGTAATTTTGAACACTTTCGGTTCTATAACACAAATACATCAATTCAGACACAGAAGAAATGCTCCACGTCCTTATTTGTTCAGAATAAGCCTGAATTGAGCCTTCCCTTTATAGCTACCTGAATCTGCAATTCTTGCATTTAAAAAGTTCCCAGATCAATCAGATATGATCATTTTAAGATCATTTTGAACAATTTCCGTTCTATAACAGAAATAAAACATGTCTGACACTTTAGGATCTTTCCACATCCTTATTTCTTCAGAATGAACAAAAACGTATTGCATTGAGAGGAGGAATCCTCTGTTCTTGGTTTCTCTGTGTTGCCAAATGAACTATCATGACCAAAAGGAGACAACTTGGAAGACTATCGGTTCTACAACATAGATACAACAACTCTGACACAGTAAGAATTGCCCACATCCTTATATCGTCAGAATAAGCCTCAATTGAGCTTTCCATTATAGCTCCCTGAATCCTTCCATTATATAGCTACATGAATCTTTAATTCTTACAATTAAATCATTCCCAAATGAATGAAAACGATCATTTTAAGATACTATTGAACACATTTGTTTCTATAACACAAACCAAAGATCTCTGACACTTTAGGATTGTTCCACATCCTCATTTCGCCAG
>NW_025393149.1:0-4325 GCF_016433145.1 Gracilinanus agilis
CTTCCTGAAGTATAAGCTCACCTCAAACAAGCAAAATTTCTTCTTGAACATGGAAAACACTTTTACCAAAAGCCAACCATGATTGCTGGGTACAGAAAGAAAGAGGGAATAGATGAGAGAAAAAACTCTAATCCCACATTTGGTAGATATGGAAAGAAAAGAAACTCTCCTCAAAGAAATAAGGAATTTCCTAAAAGACAATGGAAAATTGAATTGAGAAATGTTAAATGAAGCAAATAGATGGTGAACAGCTTTGGTGAGTTATAAATGGTTTGAAGATTACATAAGACAACTCTTGAAAATTCACGTAGTTCAATTCTCCTAAACAGGTAGTTAGTCTGATGCACCTCTCTTTGACTGCAGGGGCGAGCCTTGAACTCAGAACCTCCACAATCCTGTTGTTACTAATGAGAGTTGCACCAGGCCAACTACCTGAAGAGGGAAAGGAGAGAGAAGAATTTAACCCTAGAGGCAGGAGGAAGGCCCAAGGCATCCCAAAGCATTCCACTCAAATTTGAAGACAGCATTGGGAGAAAACTTGGCTCTTCTTTGAGGAGAATTAAGAAGTCAATTTAGACAAGAAAGTTTTCAACAAAAATATTCTCCTCAAAAAAATAACCCTACTTTTTTCCAAATATACAGACAACACCATAAAGAACTCATTTTCTTCTGGGAGATTTGATCAAGAATTCCATCATGGTAAACTCTTTGTTCAAGTCATTATCTACCTGCATCCTATTCTATCACACAAGATGCTTTACCATATCATCAGAAAAAATAGCCTTTGGAATGCTAGTAGCAATATGATTCAGTGTACAAAATATGAACTTTTTTTTGGAAATTTCACATGGTATTCCATAGTGGGAAACTCATTGCTGAAGTCATGATCTCATTGTTTCTTTTGACTTCATCACCCTAGATGGTGGACAACATCTTCAGAAAAAATAGCCTTTGGAATATTAGCAACAAAATGAGTCAATGAGCAAAACACATTTTACTCCAAAATTCAACATTCATCTGGTTCTATCCTTTCCCAAATAATGATTCTTTCCTCTCGAATGAGAAAAAATTGAATGTGGCTGCATGATGATATGTCTTGTATAAATGATATCAGAAAGAGAAAAAAAACTCAGAGATGGTCACGAGGCATGTCTAAATCCACAGCTTCATAGAGAGAGGGATAAAGCCTCAACTGAGATGACTTTTTTCATCATTGAATTAAAGAGTCTAATTTTTCCTTTTAGAGTGCCTGAGATGGGTAACCAATGGCACTGTTCCAAAATCTAACATTTTTTTCTTGTATTTTAAGGTCATTCACTGCTTTTCATCAATGTAAAACTGAAATTTCAGCCTAATAAAATATTACCTTCCTGGAAGCACAAGCTCTCCTCAAAGAAGCAAACTATCTTTGTGAACAAGAGTCATTCTTTTTCAAAAGCCAATCATGATTCTTGGGTATAGAATGAAAGAGGAAAAAGGAAATAAAAACAACCCTCATCCCACTTTCAGGGGAAATAGAAGGAAGAGAAATTGAACTCAAGGAATGAATAAATTCCTACTAGGCAATGGAAAATTGATCTCAGAAATGTAACATAAAGTGAATAATTGGTGAAGATCATTGGGCAGTTATACATGGAAGATTAAATAACACAACTCCTGAAAATGTATGTGTTTGAATTCATCTAAACCAGTAGTTAGTCTGCTACCACACTCTTTGACTGCAGAGGCAAGCCTTGAACTCAGCACCTGCACAATCCTGTTGTTACTAATGAGAGTTGCACCAGGCCAACTACCTGAAGAGGGAAAGGAGAAAGAAGAATTTAACCCTAGAGGCAGGAGGAAGGCCCAAGTCAGTTTAGAGATGAAAGTTTTCACCAGAAATAGTCACCTCTAAAAAAAAGAGCACTCCATTTTTTTCAAATATACAGAAAACACAATAAAGAACTCATTTTCTTCTTGAATATTTGTTCAGGAAATCCATTGTGGGAAACTCTTTGTTGAAGTCATGATCTTACTGCTTTCTTCTACTATGTCATGCGAGATGATTAAACAACAATATTCGGAAAAAAATTAACCATTGGAATATTAGAAACAATATGATTCAGTTTGCAAAACATATTTATAAATGTTATAAATGGTTTGAAGATTACATAAGACAATTCTTGAAAATTCACGTAGTTCAATTCTCCTAAACAGGTAGTTAGTCTGATGCACCTCTCTTTGACTGCAGGGGCGAGCCTTGAACTCAGAACCTCCACAATCCTGTTGTTACTAATGAGAGTACCACCAGGCCAACTACCTGAAGAAGGAAAGGAGAAATAAGAATTTACCTCTAGAGGCAGGACGAAGGCCCAAGGCATCCCAAAGCAATACAATCAAATTTGAAGACAGCATTGGGAGAAAACTTGGCTCTTCTTTCAGGAGTATTAAGAAGTCAATTTAGACAATGAAGTTTTCAACAAAAATATTCTCCTAAAAATTAGCCCTCCTTTTTCTACAAATATACAGTCAAGACCAAAAAAAGACCATTTCCTTCTGGGAAATATGATCAGAAATTCCATCGTGGGAAACGCTTTGTTCAAGTCATTGTCTCACTGCTTCCTTTGATTCTATCACAATTGATGTTCTACTATATCATCAGAAAAAATAACCTTTGGAATATTAGCAACAATATGGTTCAGTTTGCAAAACATATTTTACTCCAAAACTAAAATTCATCTAGTACTAACCTAACCCACATTTGATTTTTTTCCATGAAAACCAGGAAATTTTGTATGTGGTCCCATGATGTGATGTCTCGTATAAATGATGACTGAATGAGAAAGAAAGAAATATCTACAGCTGGTTAACAGGTTAGTCGCACTATTGATCTTTGTAGACAGAAGGATAGAGCCTCACATGTGATGATTTTTTTTCATCATTAAATCAAAGGTTCTAACTTTTGCATTTAGAGTGGATTCCATTGATTACCAAATGCAATCTTCCAAAATCTAATGTTTAAATTCTCGCTAAATCTATTTACATGCTTTGTTGTTCACCAATGGAAAATTGAAGCTTCAGGATCTTAACCTATTATCTTCCTGAAGTATAAGCTCACCTCAAACAAGCAAAATTTCTTCTTGAACATGGAAAACACTTTTACCAAAAGCCAACCATGATTGCTGGGTACAGAAAGAAAGAGGGAATAGATGAGAGAAAAAACTCTAATCCCACATTTGGTAGATATGGAAAGAAAAGAAACTCTCCTCAAAGAAATAAGGAATTTCCTAAAAGACAATGGAAAATTGAATTGAGAAATGTTAAATGAAGCAAATAGATGGTGAACAGCTTTGGTGAGTTATAAATGGTTTGAAGATTACATAAGACAACTCTTGAAAATTCACGTAGTTCAATTCTCCTAAACAGGTAGTTAGTCTGATGCACCTCTCTTTGACTGCAGGGGCGAGCCTTGAACTCAGAACCTCCACAATCCTGTTGTTACTAATGAGAGTTGCACCAGGCCAACTACCTGAAGAGGGAAAGGAGAGAGAAGAATTTAACCCTAGAGGCAGGAGGAAGGCCCAAGGCATCCCAAAGCATTCCACTCAAATTTGAAGACAGCATTGGGAGAAAACTTGGCTCTTCTTTGAGGAGAATTAAGAAGTCAATTTAGACAAGAAAGTTTTCAACAAAAATATTCTCCTCAAAAAAATAACCCTACTTTTTTCCAAATATACAGACAACACCATAAAGAACTCATTTTCTTCTGGGAGATTTGATCAAGAATTCCATCATGGTAAACTCTTTGTTCAAGTCATTATCTACCTGCATCCTATTCTATCACACAAGATGCTTTACCATATCATCAGAAAAAATAGCCTTTGGAATGCTAGTAGCAATATGATTCAGTGTACAAAATATGAACTTTTTTTTGGAAATTTCACATGGTATTCCATAGTGGGAAACTCATTGCTGAAGTCATGATCTCATTGTTTCTTTTGACTTCATCACCCTAGATGGTGGACAACATCTTCAGAAAAAATAGCCTTTGGAATATTAGCAACAAAATGAGTCAATGAGCAAAACACATTTTACTCCAAAATTCAACATTCATCTGGTTCTATCCTTTCCCAAATAATGATTCTTTCCTCTCGAATGAGAAAAAATTGAATGTGGCTGCATGATGATATGTCTTGTATAAATGATATCAGAAAGAGAAAAAAAACTCAGAGATGGTCACGAGGCATGTCTAAATCCACAGCTTCATAGAGAGAGGGATAAAGCCTCAACTGAGATGACTTTTTTCATCATTGAATTAAAGAGTCTAATTTTTCCTTTTAGAGTGC
>NW_025393150.1:0-5024 GCF_016433145.1 Gracilinanus agilis
TATGTGTTCTATCTGTTCTATGAGCTTTCTCTCTTCCATCTCTTCTGGTTTATGAGTTCTTTGTTTTATCCATCTCTTTTTGAATATGTATTCTAATGTTCTATCTATTCTATATGTTCTATCTATCCATTCCATATGTTCTATCCATTCAGTGTCTTTTACCTGTTCTATGACTCCACCTCTTCATCTATTCTCTCTGTAATAAGTTCTATTTTTCTCCATGTTCTACCTTTTCCATCTATTCATTTATTTCTGTATCTCTGTGTTTTATCCATGAATGTTCTATCTCTTCTAGGTTCCACGTGTTCTATCTATTCTTTTGTTTTTTCTATGCATTCTTTCTGTTCTATTTGCTCTTCCTCTTCCATCTACTCTAACTTTTCTATCCATCTATCATTTGCATCTATACGTTCTATCATACCTCTGTTTCCTATCCATACTAAGTATTCTCTTTTATGTGTTTATTCTTTCCATTCTACGTGTTCTATCTCTTCTTTGTTGTGGGAGGTCAATGAGAGGAACAGAGTTTTAAATAGATGAAAATCTGAGATTCCTCTTTTGACTCCTTTTCAGATCCACACCTTTTCTTAATAACATCATAAGTCCCATTGGAAAGCTTTAAACAAATCAGCACTTACTTGGTTATTAATTTCTCTTCAAGAAAATTAAGATCCCTAAACTCTAAGAATATTCCTAAGTCAGCCAAGGTTAGAGCTAGACAAAACTTTATCCAACCAGGTGCAGTCCTCCTGATAAAAAATACAAGATTCAATTCATTTATGATATCTATAGAATATATTTACAATTCTCAGAATTTGTTTGCTGACATCCAGGCGGCTAGAATTCGGCCTTAGACCCTGTTCTATCTTTACTTTGAAGCCTCCAAGGATTTTCTTTTGTATGATTTGTAACCTCTATCAGCTGTAAAGTTTTTCTTTGTGTTCTTTGTGTGAAAATAGTATATAATAAACTCCATGCTCCTGGAGCCAGAGCCGGAAGCATGAGCTGAGGAAAAGATCTTCCATGTTCTTTACTTCTTTATCAACTGAACTGTCCTTATCAGATTATCTGAGATGATAAAGAGATCTCCACACTTTGTATTCCATTTTTAGCTATCATTTATGTCCTGTCTGTTCCATCTATTGTGTTCTGTGTTCTATCTGTTCTATGTCAATCTTGTCTTTGTGTTTTCTCCATTCTGTGTTCTATTTTTTCTAACAATCCATGTATCTGTCCTGTTCTGTGTGTTCTCTCTCTTCTCTATCTTTTCATGTATTCTGTTTTATGTTATATTTGTTTGACCTATACATCTATGTGTTCTAAACATTCTGAATGCTCTATCCCTTCCATCTCTTCTAACTGTTCTATCAATCTATATATTCTGTTTGTTCTATGTTCTATCTATTCTGCGGTGTCTGTTCTATGGGCTCCATCTATTTTATCTGTTTTATGTGTTCTATCTATCCATTCCTTATGTTCTAATATTAATGTTCTAGGTGTTCTGTTTCTCCATCTATTTATCCATGTATTATATCTATCCATTTATATGTTCTATGTTCTCTTTGTTGTACCCATGTGTTTTATTTCTTCCATCTCTTCTATGTGTTCTGTTATATGCTTTCATGCCTTCTGTTTTTATCTATCCATCTCTCTTTTATTTCTGTGTTCATTTTCTTCTATCTAATCACCTATGTTTTCAGTCTGTTCTGTGTTCTATCTCTTCCAACTACCTATTCTATCTGTTCTATGTGTTCTATCTGATCTATTTGTTCTATTTATCATCTATCTGTTCTTTTCATGTACCCATTCTGTATTCTCTCTCTTTTATGTGTTCTCTCTTCTATCTGCCCATCTATTCAATGGGTTCTAACTATCCACCTATTCTATTCTGTTCTATGTGTTTTAGATATCCTTTCAATCATTCCATCTATGCATTCTATATATCCATCTATTCAATTTGTTCTACTTATCTGTGTTCTATCTATCCATCTCTTCTATCGATGTATTCTGTCTAATCTCTTTCATCTATCTATATCTTCTATTCTGTTCTGTGTGTTCTCTCTATTCATCTACTCTAGTTGTTCTGTGTGCTATCTACCCATCTATCTATCCTTCATTTCCTGTTTTGTGGCCTCTCTAATCTGTCTGTTCTGTCTATCCATCTATTCTATGTGTTTTATCTTTGTGTTCTATATTGTGGTATTCTTGCTTTTAATCTACTCTGCTAGATAGAACACATAGATGGATAGGTAGAACACAGAATACGGATGATTAGATGGAACAAATAAAAGATAATAATACCTGTAGATCTTTGTCCCAGAATTGTTGTAACCCTCAAAGGTGTTTCTTCTCTGTTCCCTTCTCTCCTTCTTCCCTCTCCCTCACTTTTCCCACTTTAAGAAATAACCACAAGTAACGTTTACTTACCACCTCAACATTCCCAAATGTTTTATCAATATGTCATTTGACCCTCAGCCCTATGTAGGCACTATTATTATCTCCAATTTACAGATGAGGAAACTGGGGTCAACCTGTAGAAAGTGGCAGAAAGGGGAAACGGAAGGAGGCTGGGACTTGAGTCTAGCAAGGGAACTAGTGGATCAGACAAAGGCAAATTGGAGTTTTTAATGACAAACAGAACAATGGATAGTTGACATAACAGGGAGTCACTGAAGCTTCTTGAGGGGGAGAATGGCATGGTCAGCTCTGAGTTTTAGAAACAGCTGGGTGGCTCAGTGGATTGTGTAAGTGTTAAAATTAATGGTTTGGCTAAATATGTGAAAATTATAAATCTTTTATTCAAAGTTATTGTCAATCATAGTGTGAACTCCAACTAGGCAAATAGAACAAAGGATTCCCTTTTCACAAGTGTGAACTCAAAGAGAACCAAGAATTCCCTTTTACAATTGGGAGCTAGACTGGATATAGGAGGTCCTGGGTTCCAATCTGGCCTCAGACACTTCCTAGCTGGCTGGCCCTGGGCCAGTCACTTCCCCAGCTTGGACCACAGTTTCCATCTCTGTAAAAACGGGAAGGCCTTGGAGCTTCAATGGTTTCTTCATATCACTATCATAATATAGCAAAGTTCCACAAATTTAAGGCAGATTATTTACAAGATTATAATGCAAAGGTTCCAAGGCAGCTGAGTTCTAAATAACAGAAACTCCTATTTTTATAGGTTGGAAATGGGCTGCATCCCACCCCCATCTCCTGCAACCCAGTGAGGAAGTACAAGCTGGGAGCTGGATACTACCAACTCACAGATGGAGAGAATGAGCTCAAGAAAAGAAAAGTGGGCTCACTGGTACAGTGGAGAGAGCACTGAGCTTGGAAGCAGGAAGACCTGAGTTCAAACCCAACCTGAGATTCATGCTAGCAGTGTGACCCTGAACAAGTCACTTCACCTAGGTCTCCTTCAGTTTCTTCAACTGTAAAATGGGGATAAAGTACCACCTACCTCCCAGGGCTGTGGTAAGGATTGAAGAAGAAATATAATTGGGAAGTGCTTAGCCTAATAGTGCCTAGCACATAATAGATACTTAAAAATCCTTCCTTCTTTCTCTCCCTTCTTTCTTTCCTTCCTTTCTCTCTTTCTTCCCTCTCTTTCTTTTTTCTTCCTTCCTTTTCTATCCTTTCTTTCTCTTCCTTCCCATCTTCTGTTTTTCTTTCTTTTCCTTCCTTCTTTCCTTTTTCTCTCTTTTTGTTCCCTTCTTTTTTCTTCCTACCTCCCTTCTTTGCCCTTCCTCCCTCCCTCCCTCTCTTTCCTTCCTTTCTTCCTCCCTCCCTCCCTTCCTCCTTCCTCTTTCTTCATTCCTTCCTTCCTTCCTTCCTTTATTCCCTTCTTTCCTTCCTTCCTCCGGATCACAAAGCCAATCAAATTCAGAATCAAGATTCAACCCCAAGTCCCCTCATCAAGTGCCCTTTTCCAGTCATCATAAAAATTACAATAAACACCAACCATATACTTCAAGGAACTATAATTCCATCATTTCAGGATAGCTCAGTTGCCTGGGCCCTACTACCCAAACCAAGTCAGCAAGCATTTGTTACCTAATGTATGTCAAGTCCTGTCCTAGGCACTGAGGATAGATACCAAGAAACCACACACAACCACCCCTGCCCTCAAGGAGCTTACATTCTATCAAGGGAGTCAACCAGGAAATATCCATTTAGATATAAAATAGAAGCAAAGTAAATATAACCTTCAATGGGAGGATGGAAAATCAAGCCATGGCCAATCTTGTGATGAGCCTCTCAGAACTCAGCTGACCCAGTCCTTGGACAACAGACATTCAGCCCTTACATGGGGCCACAGGAAGCCTTTCTTGCCAGCTTGGTGGGGCCTACCAAAGATTCCACTCTCTGGACATAGCTGCTCCTTCCCCAGAATCACTGCCCACTCATGATGCACTAATATTAAGTCATTAATAAAAAGAAGAGACAGACAATATGATGTATTGGGTGGTACAAGGGAGGAGAGTCAAGCATTGGAGTCGGGAAGACCCAAGTTCAAGTCTTGCCGTTGTATGACTGGTACTTCTTGGGCAGCCCTTTAAGACATAGGAGGGGCTGGTTTGCCTTACTGGAAAGTTTCCTGATCTGCATGATCTTTATAACCATGAAATCCCTGGCCCAGCCCAAATAAGAATATAAACACACTGATGGGTCAATCAATGGATAACAGCCACAACTGTAACAATCACAGAGTGGCATCTTTTATCTGAGCCTTCGCACTGGCTCTCCCCATGCTTTCAATGTTCTCCTACCCAACTTCTAACTCTTAGGCCCCTAGGCTTCCTTTACTACTCCACCCCTCCAAGAGGCCTTTCTTGGCCCCCCAACAGCTCATGCCTTTCTTCTCAAAGGTTACCTTCTATCCACTCTGTGTGTCATGTGTGTTTTCATCTAGAGATGCTGTTTCCTCCTATCCCCCATGAGATTGGAAGTTCCTTGAGGGCAGGAACTCCTTGGGGTTTTTTCATTGTACTTGGCACATAGTAGGGCTAAAGTAATGCTTGTTGGTT
>NW_025393151.1:0-4964 GCF_016433145.1 Gracilinanus agilis
AAAAATAGTGTTAAGTGTTATATTTCTTCTCATCAGAGCCATTTATGTTATTATAAATATTCATTCACTTAATTTAGGAGGTTAGATTTATTGTGTACTTCACATAAATTCAGACAAGTCTTCTCAATTTATTTTCTGAAATGATCTTTTTCAACATTTATTTATAAATAATAATATTCCCTCATATTCCTGTAACAAAACTTATTCGATTATTTCCAAACTCATGGGAACCCTCTCAGAAATAGATCCCTCAGAATTGTCCTGGGTCATTGCATTGCTGTTAGTACAGAAAACCATTACATTCGATTTTACCACAGTGTATCCGTCCCTGTGTACAATGTTCTTCTAGCTCTGCTCCTTTCATTCTGCATCAACTCCTGGAGGTCATTCCAGTTCACATGGAATTCCTCCAGTTTATTATTCCTTTGAGCACAATAGTATCCCATCCCCAGAATATACCACAATTTGTTCAGCCATTCCCCAATTGAAGGGCATACCCTCGTTTTCCAGTTTTTTGCCACCACAAAAAGTGCGGCTATAAATATTTTTGTACAAGTCTTTTTATCTATGATCTCTTTGGGGTACAAACCCAGCAATGTTATAGCTGGATCAAAGGGCAGGCAGTCTTTTAGAGCTCTTTGGGCATAGTTCCAAATTGTCATCCAGAATGGTTGGATCACTTCACAACTCCACCAGCAATGCATTAATGTCCCAATTTTGACACATCCACTCCAACATTCAATACTCTCCCCTGTAATTATTTTAGCCAATCTGGTAGGTGTGAGGTGATACCTCAGAGTTGTTTTGATTTGCATTTCTCTAATTATTAGAGATTTAGAACACTTTCTCATATGCTTATTGATTTGATTTCTTTATCTGAAAATCGCCTATTCATGTCCCTTGCCCATTTATCAGTTGGGGAATGACTTGATTTTTTTGCAATTGATTTAGCTCCTATGGCAAGGCAATTGTGTGACGTCTCCCTCGTGGATTCCCTTTGCTACCACCCCAGCAACCTTGCAAATATTTCCCTGGTCTCCAGCACTCACCCGTGGCTCCCTTCCACCCCCTGCCTCACCTTCTGAGCTGAGAACTTGGCCTCATATTTCAAAGAACACAAGGTGGACCTCTCTACAGAGCTCTCTTATCCTCCACATCTCACTCAGCTCAGTTGCCTCCTTTTTGACTCTGCCTTCAGGATCAGAGGAAAAGGTCATTCTTCTCCTAGCTACAGAAAATCTCTCTCCATATACAAAGAAGCCTAACCCATCCCTCACCTAAGTCAGTCTATTCCTCCCTGCAGGGGTCCCACTGTTTTTCATCTTCAGTCTTTCCCACACTAAGGAATTAATGACCCTCTTCCTCTGCATCCGGAACCAGCCGGATTCAACTATGGGGTATTCGGGAAANGTTTATTGCCGGTAAAGGACAAGAATATATATGTTCAGAGTGAGGGGGTTGGCGGTCGGGATGAAAGGAGAAAGGAACAAGTAGCTACGAAGCAGGAACGTGGAAAAAGAACACGCAGTTATGTGGAAAGTCTGGAGGACGTTTTGCAACTATGCCTCTGCCCATGCGGGGCTCATAATCCATATCGTTCTTGAAGGGTTACTATTTTTATTTTATAGTTTTGGCTCCTAACACCTCTGGAAACCAATAAAATATTTCTCCCCAATGCTTCAAACACTCTCACATGATCTCTTCCTCCCCATGAGATACTGTCAAACAGTTGTCAGGTTCAAGGCTAAACTGCTAGAGATGGTCACTTGCACTGAGTTGTGCTGGTGCCTTTCCCTTTTCTCTGCTATACTTTCCCCCAGAATCCTCAGTCTGGCTCTCCTGAAGCTCAAAGCCACCTCTCCCCATTACATCTGTAGTGCTCCTTCTCTTTCAGTCTTCCCTCTCATGCCTGGCTGCCCTGTAGCTGGGATCTAGAGGGGTTCTACAGAACGGTCAGCATGATGCTGTCTACTCCAGCAGAGGGTAAACTCCATGAGGGTAGGGTATGTCCACTACAGCCCTTATGTCCCCCATTACTTAGCCCAGAACCCAGCACTCATGTGTTTTGGGATAGTAAAGACCTCAGAGGGGATAACCTCAACCCTTATGGCACCTGCAGGAGACTTCCAGGCTCTTCAGTCTCAAACACTAACTTCTTAGAATCACAGACTGATCCCATGAAGGGAGCTGATAGGAAATGGAATCCAAAAGCCTCATCTTAAAAATGGGGAAAATGAGGCTCAGGGGTTCAGTGATTTTCAAAGGAAGTCCCTGCTGAAACCTCAGAAAAAGAATTCCAAGTAGGGTCTTCCTGTCCCCAAATCTAGCCCTGGCTTCACCAGAGCACACAGAAGCCTCTCATCACCCCAGCTCTCCCACTTCTTTTCTCCTGCCTAGCCTGGGCAGAAGCTCCTCAGGCCTTCTTCTTGCTCCACCATCCATAGGGCTTCCCTCTGTTCCAAAGAAGACAGCACATCTTCTGGGGGAGCTGGAAGCCCTGGGCATGGGAAATCAGTTAATGAGGAGGATGGAGAGAAGCTCATTACCAAGTTCTCTTTAGGGAAAGGTTGGGGAGTACAGTGACTCCACTCAGAGACTCTGTCCATGGGATTCCCACAGGAGTCTGCCCTCAACCTTCAGTGTCTAATGCAGGAGCCCAGCGTAGGATGGGCCTGTTACCCTACTGGGGGACCTCAATTAAGCAACAGCCCTTCTCCCCCATCCTGTTCTGATCCATTATGGCAGAAACTCCTAAACTCTCACACTGGGTACAAGTGTCATGGTTCTGGGTCAGTCTGAAGCCCCAGACATAAGGACCTCAAGGGTTTGGTTTTTCTCCCATCACCCTGCCTGCTCTTGCCTCCCTGACACCTCTCTGAGCCTCAAGGACCATTCTCTCTGGGAATCTCTGCCTACTCTCCTGGAGAACTCAACAATCCTCTTTGGGCCCAATGCTGTCTCTGAGTCAGTCCATTCATCTTGATAATCACAGAGGAGGGAAAGCAGGGCCTGTGGGAGGCTCATGGGGCCTCCTGGAGGAGTGTCTCCCCAGCATATAGTGAGGAGAGAAGAGGAGTGAAGTTTGGGGAACCAATCTGGAACCAATACATTAGATTCTAGGGCATTTTCTTCAGAGAAGGCTAGAATAAGTCCATAGTTTTCCATTATCTGGAAATGAGAGGCAGCTAGAAGGGGAGTGGGCAGGAAGACCTCAGTTTATATTTTGCCACAAACAGCTCGTATATGTGTGCCTCAGAACATGCCACTTAATCGAATCTATTTCCTCATCTATAAAATGGGGATAATTGTGTCACTGAATTAGGAAGATGAAGGTGAGGAAGAAGTGCCATATTACAGAGAAAACCATCAGCAGAGCCCTGGGACAAGAGCAGGTCATTATAAATGCTTGATCCCTTCCCTCCCTTCCTCACTGGCTCTGTTGGAGGTTTAGGGCAATGGGAAGGAAGACTAAGGACAAATCATCTCTGCTGGGGACACCGAGGTGCTGTGAGCTACCAGTTTATGCTGGTTAAAGAGAAAAAGATCCCCAATAGTAGATCTACCCTAGAAGGGAAGAGAGTGGAAGGAAAACCTTCCTGAACAGTTTTCCCATATGGGTTCGGGAGACACAATTCCAGGCCAGGGAGAGGCGACATAAAATCAGATCTGAGATGACTTTTCGTGCCTGAGATTCTCCAATACGAATTTGGTCTCAGCCTTCAGGAGCACCAAAGGGAGCCCCCAAGGTCCCATTACACAATGCAAAGTTCTTTTACCAGAAAACCAGGCAGCAGGAGGGCCCTGGCTCTGGGACTCGGCATACCAGCCCTCCTCCCTTCCTCATGACTTAAAACTGCTCCCAACCCTGCCTGCTGCTGAGGGTGATATTCCCTTGGATGGCCCACTTGGGCAGCAGGGAGAAGCTCCTTACCCACAGAGAGCAGGTTCCAGGCATTCTCCAGCATCACCTCCTTGTACAGCTCCTTCTGGGGAGGGGACAAGAGGCGCCACTCCTCCCATGTGAAGTCCACAGCCACATCCTTGAAAGTCACCACCTCCTAGAGCAGCCCAAGGCAGAGCACAGAGGGCTGAAAGCCACATCACAGTGAAGAGCCCACCTCTGGTCAGTTACAGGAGGAAACTGACCCACAGAGAAGGGAGGGGCCCAAAGGTCCCGCCCTTGGTCAGTGTCAGAGCCAGCACTAGAAGCTGAGTCTGTAAGAGCCCAATGGAGGCTTGAGAGAAGCAGCTCTAGGATGCTCTGAAGGAAGCCGAGGAGTTTCTAGTGTGTGAAGGGAAAACTTTAAGGGACCCCCAGTGCAGCCTGGATCCCCAGGGCCCCTGGGATGGGTTGGAGGTGTCAGTCATGTAATAAGGATTAGACAGGATTATCTAGCAAGAAGTAAGATGAGTGACAGGGAGGCAGATTCCAGAACTTTGAGAGACATTCAGTTACTCTGACACACTGATCCCTGCATGGTTACAGTTGGAGACTCACCGAAATCCCTGAAGGAAAAGAGCTTTATTCCCTTGATGTGGATTATTTTACCATCTTCAATCAAGTGACTCGGTTAAGGAGTAAGGTTTGGCTCAGCAATGGACACTGAGACATCCTCACTCCCTCTCCAGATTTGGATTACTTGCTGACCATCAAGACTCCACAGAAAATGCTGGAAGAACATCTATCTTGGACTTATACGTGAGATACCCCATCCAACATAGCTGAACCTGCTAACCATCAGGCAGTTGTTAGTTTTAGCTGTTAGAATAGTTTCCTTCCCTCCTGTACTTTTGGGTGCAAAACCTAGGATCTTTAGTTCAGTTTATCCATCCCAGTATTTATTAAATCTTTAAGTTATGATACTCTCTCCTTCTAAGTTCCTTACCCAGATGCCCTAATTAACATTTCAAGGACCTACTGTGTATCCCAGCTGATTTCCTGGTGTTAACCCTCTGTCATCTAT
>NW_025393152.1:0-1390 GCF_016433145.1 Gracilinanus agilis
AGAGATACTAAAATCCTTATTACTCCCTGGATGCTCCATTAGCTCCTACTCAATCCAATTCAGCAAATGAATGGGGCAGCTGGGTAGCCCAGTGCATACTGTGATGGGCCTGGACAAAGTGTGCTAAGATAATTTGAGGAGGGCCAAGTCAATCAGGAAGGGCAGGGGGCATGAGGAAAGGCTTCTTGGAGGAGGTGGAAAGTGAGCTGAGCCTGGCAGGAAGAGGGTTTCTGCCTGGACCCTCCAGTACAAATGCCTGGAGGGGGGGATGCTGGCAGGTCAAGAAAGAAGGAAGAGACTCTCTAGACTCGCTCTGGCAGGCATGACTTGAACTGAATCACTTTGCAATGGAAGCCCCAAGTGCTAGAACATTGGGCATCTACAGACGGGTGGTGTCCCCAGTGGCCATGAGGAGGCTGTGGTGGCCCGACTCATCCAGACTAGGATTAGAGAAAAGACTCGGGAGAAACCGGCTTCCCCCAACTTTTTGCAGTGATGCTGGGAGGCCAGAATGGCTTATCAGGTGTTGCTTCTGGCTGTTTCTTGGCTTTCTGGACTTTGTTTCTGGGCTGCTTTGCTGACTCCCTCAAAGAGCACTAGATCTGGGGACTGATGGGATTCCCCGGCTTCTCCTGCTGTTCTCGGCTTCGAACAGCTCCTGATCCATGCGTAGTTGGCTCCCTGCTCTGGTCTCCTCCCTTCTTGTCGGCCCTCCATTGTGATCCCTTCCTGTAGTCTGGGTATCTTGTTGGCAACATTCACGGCTCTGAGTCGAGAGCTCAGGGACAGTATCTGTGATGAGTGAGCTCCCAGGGAAATCTTCCCGCCATCTTCTCTTCCTCCTCTTCTCCAACTTGGTGCTTCTTTTTGCCTGGCATTTTGGTCAGTGAAAGCACCAAGAGTGGGAAGGAGCCTCAGAGACCTTCCAGGAAAGCCCTGAGTTACAGGGGGCCTGACTGTGCTTTCTGCCTTGATCTTTCTAGGATTTCTTCTTTAAAAAATACACATTTCTCTCATTTGATCATATGCAATTGTGGCTTTAAAAGGCATGTTATGGAGTGATGAACAACCAAGGAATTCAGCACAGGAAGTCTGGATACCACATCCATAGCATTGGGCTAGTCACTTCAGGTCTGAACTTGGAGCAACTTTCTGAGAGGGGACAGAGAGCCGTCTTGGAGTCAGGGGCCCCGAGTTCAAAGCCTGCTCTGCTTTGTTGTCTGATCACAGAGACGTCACAAGCCTAGGCCTTGGCTGTCTCCTATGACAAGGCCTTAGGCTACATGAAGACTTCTTAAATTTGGGGGATCCAGAAATGCAAATGAGGAAACAGCTTTCTTTTCACCAACTTCTGGTTTCCTCTGGAATCCTTTGTGTTTCATTTTGTGAA
>NW_025393153.1:0-7215 GCF_016433145.1 Gracilinanus agilis
ACGGGTAGAGGCTGAGCAAGACGCCTCGAGGTAGGGTAAGTTGTCCCATCCCCCATAGGCATTTAAAAATCAAGAGTGTTTCTAAAAAAGGTGTGTGTGTGTGTGTGTGTGTGTGTGTGTGTGCAAGGAAAGTGGAAGGAATACGTGTGCATGATGGGAAAAACACTCTCGAAGGAAACAGTGTTCGTGACTGAACTAAAACATAGTCTTAGGAAAAGAGGCATTAGAGTAAAAAAGAAGGACCTGTTCAGGTTTTTCTGCTTTATAGAGCAGCACTGCCCTTGGCTCATTTTGCATAGCATGGGCATTCATCCGCTCACTTGGGACAAAGTAGGCAAGGAACTTAATGGCCTTTTAAGAGCCGGCAAGGAGATTCCAGATGACTACTTTTCTTTCTATGGCCTGATTCGTGACATCCTTAAAGAAGCCGACACGAGTCAACAAGTCTCGCACCTCCTCAGCTTGGCCGAGGACGCTATCTTAGAATCTAAGATAAAAAATGAAGAACCAAACTTGACTAAAGAACAGAGCTCGCCCCTCCAGGGGAATGAGCGTCCCTCGTCTCTTTCAGAGGAACCTATCAAAAATCCCTCCCTTGAGGAGCCCCTTGTTCCCTCTAAGCCCAGACCACGCCTTTATCCAGTCCTGTACAGGGACCCTCCTCAAGATAGCACACTTAATCCGGCTCATCAAGCAGAGTTAGAGGAGGAGACAGCCCACTACCATAACAATGGCCCTCTGAGGAATAGACCTCCTCCCTACAACCTCCCATCCCCCATCCCTCAATTTGCCTCTCCAGCTCTCCCAGGTTCCGCTGAACTTAGAGAAGCCACAAGCCAGCTTAGAAAGCAAGTCACAGATCTTAGGCAGTTCTTAGACTTGCAGAGGGAGATTTATAAATTAACCAATCAGTTGCAGGACTTGCAGTCAGACATTCTCCTGCCACTGAACTGTAATATCAAGCGAGTGCAGCCAAAAACTATGACAAAGTCTAAGAACCCTGCCCTTGTTTTCCCTGTCCTTACTAGACAACAGGCCACAGAGATTGCCCCCGAAAACCTTCCTTTAGAAATGCCCCTCCCACATGATTCCTCTGACTCCAAGCAGGAAGAAGAGGGGGAGGAGGAAAGCAGATCCCGTGGAAATTCCAGGGCCACAGATACTTCAGGCCTCCCTCACCATTATCGGCCAATTTATAAAAAATTAAAAATTAAGCGCATTAAAGACCTGCATTCGGCAGTTAAAAATTATGGCCTGAATGCCCCTTTTACACTCTCCATCCTAGAAGGGCTTGGAGGAGAGGGACACATGCTCCCCTCAGAATGGACCAAAGTTGTGCAATCTGTCCTATCCCGAGGGCAATTTCTAATCTGGAAGGCAGAGTTCTTAGAAAGGGCAGAACATCAAGCTAGGCTCAACTTAAAAAATGCTCAGACAGCTAATTGGACGACCAACAAGATTGTCGGCCGTGACCACTTTGCATTAGAAAACCAACACATGAGGCTGCCTCCCGGCTTACTCATGCAAACGGCGCACGCCGCTATGGCCGCATGGCGGGCAGTTCCTGCCACTGGCTCTGTTACAGCACCTCTCTCGAAAATCCTTCAGGGACCCAATGAGCCCTACGCGCAGTTCCTTGCAAAACTCCTTGAAACTGCTGAGAGAGTCCTAGGTCAGGATGGGTCAGACAACCCAGTGGTTAGACATCTAGCGATTGAAAACCCTAACTCTGCCTGTAAGGCAGCCTTAAAGGGACAAGCTAGAGATCTTGATCTAAATGGGATGATCTGCCTATGCAGTGATATTGATGCCTATGACCACAAACTAAACAAGTCCATCTCCTTAGCCATCGGGGCAGCCATTTAGGCCTCTCGCCCCACCACCCCCCGAAATTGCTTTAAATGCGGGCAACCTGGCCATTTCGCCCGTGAATGTCCCTCTAACCAGACTCCCACCCCCCTTCAGGCTCAAGCCCAAAGACCACCTCCCAGCGTTTGCCCTAAATGTCGAAAGGGTCTGCACTGGGCTCGAGATTGCCGAGCCAAACCTCAGAACTTTTCCCCAATGTCGGGAAACGGGATGCGGGGCTCCCACGGGAGCCCCTGCCCAGTTCCCTTACTCGAGCCACAGCCAGCAGCGCAGGCCTGGACCTCTGTGCCGCCTCCACCCAAATATTGACCCCTGAAGAAGGCCCGGTAATCCTCCCCACCGGCAAATTCGGACCACCGCCTCCTGGCATGTTTTTCTTGGTCATCGGCAGGGCGCTCACCACCTTACAAGGTGTAGTTGTGCATCCCACCCTTGTTGATAACGACTACACAGGGGAGATAAAACTTATCATAGAATCTCCTCACGGTCTGGTTACCATTCCTGCCCGTAAACTCTTAGCTCAGGCCCTCCCCCTCCCCATGATAGGCGATTTTCCCGCCGCAGCCCAAAAACGAGGTCCTTCCTCACCCGGCTCTTCCAACATTTATTGGGTACAACAACTTACTAAGTCCCGACCCACTCTGCAATTAAAGATCGAAGGAAAAACCTTCACAGGGCTGCTGGACACAGGGGCAGACTCTACTGTCATCTTCCAGGCTCATTGGCCCCGAGCCTGGCCCCTTCAACCCTCAGCCACCCACCTGTCAGGAATAGGTCAGATCCAAGATACCCTCCAAAGTACTAAGCTCCTCCATTGGCAAGATACTGAGGGCAATAGTGGCACTACCCGTCCCTATGTAGTCGCGGGACTCCCCGTTAATCTCTGGGGCAGGGATATTCTGGCCCAGATGCGGCTCCTCATGGTGAGCCCCAGTGATGCTGTCACCACCATGATGCTGAAATCTGGGTACCTCCCAGGCAAAGGCCTTGGCAAGAACGAACAAGCCATCTTACACCCAATATCCCCCCCAGCCCAAAACGATAAAGGAGGACTTGGGTCAAAAAAATTTTTATAAAGGTCACTGATCCCCCTGCAATCCAGGCAGATAAGATCACCTGGAAGTCTGATTCCCCTGTCTGGATTGACCAGTGGCCTCTAACATCTGAGAAGGTTCAAGATGCCTTAATGCTAGTGCAGGAGCAACTCTCTCTTGGACACCTTGAACCTTCCACTTCCCCATGGAATACACCTATTTTTGTTATTAAAAAGAAATCGGGGAAATGGAGACTTCTACAGGACCTACGTGAGGTCAATAAGACCATGCTACCCATGGGGGCTTTACAGTCAGGCCTTCCATCCCCGACTGCTATCCCAAAAGGGTTCAGCAAAATTGTCATCGATATTAAAGATTGCTTTTTCTCAATCCCTCTTGATCCCTCCGATAGCCCTCGCTTTGCATTTTCCATTCCCATAGTCAATCATATAGGGCCTAACCCCCGATTTCAGTGGTCCATGTTGCCCCAAGGTATGGCTAATTCCCCTGCACTATGTCAGAAATTCGTTGCTCAATCTATTGACCCTGTCAGGACTCAGTATCCTTTGGCCTATATCATCCATTATATGGATGATCTCCTCATTGCTGCCCCTTCCCCCTCATTGACACAGACTATAGCCCAGGCTATTGTCAGAGCGCTCCAAGCTCGCGGCTTTAGCATTGCCCCAGATAAAATTCAAACTCAATACCCCTTCACCTTCCTAGGATTTCGGCTTGAACCCGACCGGCTCTTCTCCAATAAGGTTGAGCTTAAATGCTCTTCCCTCAAGACTCTTAATGATTTCCAGAAGCTTTTAGGGGACATTAATTGGCTACGCCCCTATCTGCAACTTTCCAAAGCAGACCTCCGTCCGCTGGAGGACATTCTTAGAGGGGATGCTGACCCTTCCTCCCCTCGTTCTTTGACCCCGGCAGGTGAAGCTTCCCTCAAAAAGGTAGAACAGGCTATAGCTACACAGAATATTGGATACTTCTCCCCAAAATTATCCCTGTACCTCCTCATCTTCCCTACTAAATTCTCTCCCACTGGACTCCTATGGCAAGATCCTTCTCCCCTCATTTGGATACATCTCCCCATGTACAATCGAAAGATTCTTACCCCGTATCCCGATTTGGTTGCCCGTATAGCTATGATAGGCATTCGCCTTTCTACACGCCATTTTGGCCGTCCCCCTGACCACATGGTATCCCCTTATAGCAGAGAACAGCTCGACTGCCTCAAATCTCAGAATGATAACTGGGCTGTACTCATGTCCACGTTTCAGGGCACCTTAGATAATCACATGCCCAGNTCCGCCTGGCCTACAAAATTACCAGAGAACAGGCCAGGTCAATTGTGAAAAATTGTAAGAATTGTGTTACTCTCTTGCCTGAACCCCATTTGGGAATTAACCCCCGTGGTCTTCTCCCCGGCCACTTATGGCAGATGGACGTCACCCACGTCCCTTCTTTTGCTAAACCTAAGTATGTTCATGTTTCCATTGATACATTTAGTGGCTTTCTTTTCGCATCTGCACAATTGGGGGAAGCCACTAAACATGTCATCAAGCATATATTTTTTGCCATGTCGATGATGGGGAAACCTCTCTCCATTAAAACAGACAATGGCCCTGGCTATACCAGCCAAGCCTTTAAACAATTTTGTTCCCAGCTAGGCATAAAACATGTTACAGGCATACCTTACAACCCACAAGGGCAAGGCATTGTTGAACGAGCAAACCAAACTCTTAAAAATACTCTTTTTAAACTCAAAGCCCAAGAAACTCTATATACGTTAAGTGGCAATCAGACTTTGCTTCTTGCTCACGCCCTCTTTGTTCTCAATTTCCTCACGCTGGATGCGGAAGGGCGTTCAGCTGCTGATCGCCACTGGAATCCGCATACTTCATCTAATCTGGCCACAGTCCTTTGGCATGACCCTGTCACGGGCCTCTGGTGTGGCCTGACCCTGTCATTATCTGGGGAAAGGGCTCCGCCTGTATTTTTGATAAAGCGGCTAACAATGCCCGTTGGATTCCATCTAGACTGATTAAACCTTTCGCCCCAGATACTAACCCTTCTAAGCCAGGGTCTGATCCCTGAGAAGTTCTCTTCTTCTTCCTTTTACAGAACCACAACCCTGATAACATCACAGATGGGACCTCAGATCCTGAACTCGTTTTCTCTGGGGGTTTACATCATCTACTCCACCTTCCTTCCAGTCACCACTTCCAGTCCTCATCTCCTGGTCCAACAACGATGGGAGATCATCAATCCAGTTAATCAAGCCATCATTACCTCCGTTTCTTCTTCCCAATGGCCCCAATGGACGTGGTTTCCTTCCATTGATCTTTGTGCCCTAGGCGCCCCCCAAATGTCCTCAACCCACTACTGCGCCCCCACCCTCCCTGGCGTGCCTAGCATCCCGGATTACTGGACTCAATACACTCAGTTTCCTCTATATGGCTGCCCTGGCTTTGATCAGCCACCACACTGTGGGGACCAGACAGACGGATTTTGTGCAGCCTGGGGATGTGAAACAATTGGCACTGGATATTGGATCCAGGCGAACCAGGACTTGATAGCAATAACCCGCAATCTATCCAGTCCATCTGTGTGCACCCCCAGTCCTCCTAATTGTAATCCCCTCATTATCACATTTACCAACGGGGAAACGAAGTGTTAAATGGACAGATGGCTTGACTTGGGGTTTAGGACTCTATAAGAAGGGCGGTTTTGATGATGTTCTCCTTTTCACCCTCCGCCTCCGTGTGCAGCCCCTCATTGTTTCTGTTGGTCCTAACATCATCCTCTCGGATCAACGACGCCCCTTTTCCCCTAACCCCCAGCCATTACCGGCTCCCACGCCTCTCCCCATCCCATTGGTTCCCCTTTTTTCCCCTTCAGCTCCGAATCCCTCCTCCCAGTTACAGCCCCAGTCACAGCAAGGGTCCCTAAATATTCCCGGTACAGCAGACAGATTTTTATCTCTAGTATCAGGTGCCTACACTGCCCTGAATGCTTCCAGGCCAGATTTGACGATTAAGTGCTGGCTCTGTCTGAGTCCACAACCCCCTTACTATGAAGGTATTGCCTATATGGCAGAGCCCAATGAAACAGTTCTAGCTTCCCCGCGCTGCGCCGCCTTTCCTCGCCGTCTCACTCTTGCTGAAGTCTCTGGCCATGGCCTTTATTTAGGCACCATTCCCCGATCTCATGCCCACTTATGTAACTCCACCCTTGACCTCCCCCCTTCCCCTTCCTTTTTGGAAGCCCCAAATAATGGCTTTTGGGCTTGCAATACTGGCCTCACCCCTTGTATATCTCTTCTAGTTTTCAATACCTCCTTTGAATTCTGTGTTCTTGTCCAGCTATGGCCACGTATCTCTTTCCACAGGGACGACAGTGTGGCCTCCCTCCTCTCCCCCTCTCCTAGAACACGTAGGGAACCCTTTACTACTTTAGCTATCCTGTTAGGACTCGGCGGTCTTGCTGCAGGCATTGGCACTGGCACTACTGCCCTTCTCCAGACCCAACACTTGGCCGCTCTTCAGATGGCCATGACAACCGATTTAGAAGCCCTCGAAAAGTCTGTCATGGCCCTGGAACAATCACTCACTTCTCTGTCAGAGGTAGTCTTACAGAATAGGCGCGGTCTTGATCTCCTTTTTTTAAAAGAGGGGGGATTATGCGCAGCCCTCAAAGAGGAATGTTGTTTTTACGCTGACCATACTGGCGTAGTAAGGGAATCTATGGCAAAGTTGCGTGAACAGCTAGCCCAGAGGAAAAGGGAAGCCGAGGCACAGGAAGGATGGTTTAATACCCTTCTCAGAGGTTCTCCTTGGCTCTCCACTTTAATTCCCACTATTATTACACCTCTCTTTATATTTTTATTGATCTTCACCTTTGGCCCTTGGGCCTTCCAACGTCTAACGAAATTCATCAAAACTAACGTTAACTCAGCCCTTGATAAGTTCCCTATGGTTCAATACCATCGTATTGAGATGATGGACACAGAACAACCTTGTGACACTCATTTGCAGTTTTCCAGCAGGGCGGTAACCCAATGACGGGAGTAGCACAGGTCCTCAACCCTTGATGGTTGAGTAACTCCCCCTGTGTAGCCTAAGACAGGGGCCGTCGCTGCCAATCTCACTTATGGATTGACCAGGGAACACAAGGTGTCTTAGGAAAAACTTCTGGTGTTAAGACAGACTTGGATTGAACAACGACCAAAGGTTAATAAACTTATTCCTTACGCCTTTCTATTTAAAAAAGAAAGGGGGAATTGTTAGGGACCAAGACTTTAAGA
>NW_025393154.1:0-2601 GCF_016433145.1 Gracilinanus agilis
TTTTTTCAGCCTGTGTGTTTAATTCTCTTTCATTTTTATTTATGCAAGAGCACCACAAAATCATTTATTTATTCATTCATTTTTTTTTAAGCCCTTACCTTCCATCTTGGAATCAATACTATGTATTGTTTCCAAGGCAGAAGAGTGGTAAGGTCTAGGCAATGGGGGTGAAATGACTTGCCCAGGGTCACACAGCTGGGAAGTGTCTGAGGCTAGATTTGAACCCTAGGACCTCCCCATCTCTAAGCCTGACTCTCAATCCACTGAGCCATCCAGCTGCCCCAAGAGTACTACAAAATTATAATTGAGGTTCATTTTAAAAATTGGTGCTTCTCTCCTTACCTTTGAAAGGCTTTTTTTGTGGGGGGAAGTGGGGTATATAGGATCTGAAACCTGAATTTTTTTTCATATGGAGTAGAATTGCCCTCCCATTTCTTTGTCACTTCAGCCACCAGTCAGTCTTTAAAGTAAGCTCACACTGCTGATTTTGTTTTCTCTCTCCCTCCCCACCTTTGCTTTTTACAGCTGGAGGCTCATATTACATGATATCAAGGTCTTTAGGTCCTGAATTTGGAGGGGCAGTTGGACTCTGTTTCTATCTGGGCACCACTTTTGCAGGAGCCATGTATATTTTGGGGACAATTGAGATTTTTTTGGTAAGTCTTTTGTCGGTTGGATTATATTGAAAATGCAATTCTCTCCATCATTGCCAAATTCATTTATTTAAAAGCCATCAGTCCGTTCATTGGGACTAGAGACCTATAACTTGTATATTTCCTCACTTCTGGGTGAGGAAAGTCCTTTGACCAATGCAGGCTTGTCCTGAGCATAAAGAAGTTAAGGGACTTGCCTACGGCCACACAACACCTAGAGCGAAGTGTTTAGTAATTGTTTGTTGACTTGACACAGGCGGTATATTTGATTTGATAGCGGGTTGTTCTCACTTAAAGGTGTCACTTTATGACACTGTGCTGCCTCTCCATTCCTTTCAAGAGGTTACAAAAACTCCTGGACCATTTGTTGAGAAGATCGCTGATTAGGGAGTATCCTCTAATGCCCCACTATTGACATTAGCCCTCACCCACATTTTACTCCCCAGAGTGACTCTGTGCCTTTCCAGAAGGTCTTTGGTTTGAGACGGTGCCAAGAATAAGAAACTCTAGAAACACTGTCTCGACAGCTTTCCCTCTGCCCAACCTGGGAGGGATTTTATTTGAGACTCAAGTAGTTGTCCGTTCAATATGCATTAATTCAGCACCTGATATGTTCCAAGCACTGAGGATACAAGACAAAAATAGCAGTCTTTGTCCTTACAGGAGGTTACAAGGCTATAAGAGGAGACAATGTGTACACACGTAAATGTGTACAAAACTAATATAAAGTCATGTTAGAGGAATTGAGTAATGCTTCAGCTGAGCTGTGAAGAAAACTAGGGAATTGGGAGTGTGTGGGTGGAAATTTGATGCACCTGAGCTGCATCCTTTTCCGTTACCTGCTCACTTTACATTGTTACCTTTGAGAAATAAATTTGTCTGAAACCCAATCAGTGGGGCTCTTTTTTGGGCTTTGCTTTGGTAAAGTGTGGCAGGTGTGGATCTCTGGCTCTGTGCTCTGCTCACTTGGCTGAAGGAATCCCTTTCTCTCTCATTTTTGTTATTATTAAATATTTTAAATTAAAATATCAGGAGTATTCATTCAATTTTATTCTCACAGGGGAAAGGTTGAAAGAGTGTGTTCTGGGCATAAGGACAACCATGAGAGATATGAAGAGGAGAGATGCAACACATTATGTGTGAGGGCAAGCCAGAAGGATACTCTGGCTATGTGACTTTGTTGCATTAAGGAGAGGAATGATTGTAAAGGGCTCTAAATGGCAATAGGAGTTTGTTTTGGATCCTAAAAGTAATGGGTAATCTCTGGTCTTATTGATCCATGTCAGTAACATGGTCCATTTTGTATTTTTAAAAAATTGTGGAGAAAAGAAAGATTGAAATTGGCCAGGTGAGAGATGATTAAATCTTAAATCAGGGTGATAATAGTAGACATGCATTTATCTAACACTTTACAGTTTGCAAATGTTTTATCTTCTTAACAACCCTGGGAGGTAGGTGCTGTTCCCCATTTACAGATGAAGAAAGTGAGGCAATCAAATATTAAGTGACTTGCCCAGGGCCACATTAGGCATCTGAATCAGGATTTGAATTTTTTAAAATTTTTATTTATTTATTTTTTTAGGGCCCTTATCTTCCATTTTGGAGTCAATACTGTGTATTGGCCCCAAGGCAGAAGAGTGGTAAGGGTAGGCAATGGGGGTCAAGAGACTTGCCCAAGGTCACACAGCTGGGAAGTATCTGAGGTCAGATTTGAACCTAGGACCTCCCATCTCTAGGCCTGGCTTTCAATCCACTGAGCTACCCAGCTGCCCCATAGGATTTGAATTTTAATTGTCCTGACTTTAGGCCAGGATTCCATCCAACCTAGCAATTATGTGTGGTGAGGATGAGTGAGGGGTCTAGGAGGGTTCCAAGGTTACAAATTTTTATGTTTTTGTATATCTGTATATATAAAATCTATCTCATTATTTATATATATTATATTATT